>NW_027169776.1:15000-22500 GCF_036898095.1 Palaemon carinicauda | reverse complement strand
AAAGCTGAGATGTTGAAGGAAGGGGGTGTGACTGTACTTGAATGGTTGGTGAGATTGTTTAATATGTGTTTTGTGTTGTCAATGGTACCAGTAGATTGGGTTTGTGCATGTATTGTACCACTATATAAGGGTAAGGGAGATGTGCATGAGTGTTGTAATTCAAGAGGTATTAGTTTGTTGAGTGTAGTTGGAAAAGTGTATGGTAGAGTACTGATTAATAGGATTAAGGATAAAACAGAGAATGCAATCTTGGAAGTACAGGGTGGTTTTAGAAGAGGTAGGGGTTGTATGAATCAGATTTTTACAGTTAGGCAGATATGCGAGAAATATTTAGCAAAAGGTAAGGAGGTGTATGTTGCGTTTATGGATCTGGAGAAAGCATATGATAGAGTTGATAGGGAAGCAATGTGGGATGTGATGAGGTTATATGGAGTTGGTGGAAGGTTGTTGCAAGCAGTGAAAAGTTTATACAAAGGTAGTAAAGCATGTGTTAGAATAGGAAATGAAGTGAGTGATTGGTTTCCGGTGAGAGTGGGGCTGAGACAGGGATGTGTGATGTCGCCGTGGTTGTTTAACTTGTATGTTGATGGAGTGGTGAGAGAGGTGAATGCTCGAGTGCTTGGACGAGGATTAAAACTGGTAGGCGAGAATGACCATGAATGGGAGGTAAATCAGTTGCTGTTTGCGGATGATACTGTACTGGTAGCAGACACAGAAGAGAAGCTTGACCGACTAGTGACAGAATTTGGAAGGGTGTGTGAGAGAAGGAAGTTGAGAGTTAATGTGGGTAAGAGTAAGGTTATGAGATGTACGAGAAGGGAAGGTGGTGCAAGGTTGAATGTCATGTTGAATGGAGAGTTACTTGAGGAGGTGGATCAGTTTAAGTACTTGGGGTCTGTTGTTGCAGCAAATGGTGGAGTGGAAGCAGATGTACGTCAGAGAGTGAATGAAGGTTGCAAAGTTTTGGGGGCAGTTAAGGGAGTAGTAAAAAATAGAGGGTTGGGCATGAATGTAAAGAGAGTTCTATATGAGAAAGTGATTGTACCAACTGTGATGTATGGATCGGAGTCGTGGGGAATGAAAGTGATGGAGAGACAGAAATTGAATGTGTTTGAGATGAAGTGTCTGAGAAGTATGGCTGGTGTATCTCGAGTAGATAGGGTTAGGAACGAAGTGGTGAGAGAGAGAACGGGTGTAAGAAATGAGTTAGCGGCTAGAGTGGATATGAATGTGTTGAGGTGGTTTGGCCATGTTGAGAGAATGGAAAATGGTTGTCTGCTAAAGAAGGTGATGAATGCAAGAGTTGAGGGGAGAAGTACAAGAGGAAGGCCGAGGTTTGGGTGGATGGATGGTGTGAAGAAAGCTCTGGGTGATAGGAGGATAGATGTGAGAGAGGCAAGAGAGCGTGCTAGAAATAGGAATGAATGGCGAGCGATTGTGACGCAGTTCCAGTAGGCCCTGCTGCTTCCTCCGGGGCCTTAGATGACCGCGGAGGTAGCAGCAGTAGGGGAGTCAGCATTATGAAGCTTCATCTGTGGTGGAAATGTGGGAGGTTGGGCTGTGGCACCCTAGCAGTACCAGCTGAACTCGGTTGAGTCCCTGATTAGGCTGAAGGAACATAGAGAGTAGAGGTCCCCTTTTTGTTTTGTTTCATTGTTGGTGTCGGCTACCCCCCAAAATTGGGGGAAGTGCCTTGGTATATAGATAGACTATTCTTCTATTGCTTAACGTGAATGATAGAGAAACACAATTTTGACACGCACATATAGTTCTTTATTAGATCCATGACGTTAACATCGATATGGTTATATTGTTTGGCGTTTATACATGTAGACTTGACGCATGTAGCGTAACTTGAAGTGATGTGAAGTGACGTGATGTGATGTGGTTCAATTACTATGGATAAATGAAAAAGAAATCAACGTATAAATAATATGCTAATGTACACAAAATTATTAAGTTAAATAACTAAGACTGATAGAAACAATATGCAAAGCTCAATTAAGTAAATTATGCATGTATAACTGCTAATTACAAAAAGGTCATACACAAAATCAATATAATTAAGGCTCATCTAAAGGCATACGTTATGTAACATGTAGGTTTACAAATGGGAAAAGATGAATCCGTTATTCCAAAACAGTATATAATAGGCGTTTACTTACAATTGTGTTCCTATAACAAACGGTCCAAATATTCCTCAGTAAATACCAACTTTCGTTATATTCGTTCTGTATGAAATCACTTTTTAAACTGATAAGTTTTCTCATTTGTTTACCGGAAGACACTGTAGATTACCATAAAGTTCACGTGACCGAGAACTATGCATAAATTAGCCAAAACAACCCAACACCAAGTAAACAATTCATATGGCCGAGCATAGACTCGAACCAGCAAACTACCACACAGCAAACCTTAACATTAACCATCGCGATAACTAGACAACAAACATTATTTACATTTAATCGTTGGGCATCAACATACTCGACCTCTAAATCATATGATTTACAAAAAAATATAAGATGCACAACTAATATTTCATTTCAAACTACAATACGTGAATAGAACATAAATAAAACAAGCTTAAGGAACGAACATTAAAACGATAAACACAACAAAATAAAAATGAGTTTGACAAACAGATATGAACTAGAAAATATATCAATGTCATATAGTGTCTCTGGATAATATCTATAACACTTGATCTTCTTTTGGAAGCAAGAGTACGAGCTTGCTCACTGGTCTGTGCAATTCAGAAGATTGGGTTCGAAGTTTGACGCTTCTCACAACGCCTCTGGAGTCTGGCAATACCTCTGTTACACGTGCTAGTGGCCAATGAAGTCTTGGCGTGTTCTCGTCTTTCAGGAGCACGATGTCACCTTCCCGTGTATTTCGTTGTTGTTTGTTCCATTTGGGGCGTTGCTGCAGGCTGACTATGTACTCCCTTTTCCATCTGCTCCAGAACAAGTCCGACAAATATTGTACTCTACGCCACCTTTTTCTGGAGTACACATATTCTGGTTGCGAAGGTCCTGGTATTAATCTCTTGGGTGACTTCATATGGAGGATTTGACTCGGACTTAGTGGTTCCATGTCCTCAGGATCATCAGAACAGGTCGTGATCGGTCTTGAGTTCACAATATATTCTACCTCGCAGAGTAGCGTGCGGAATGATTCGTCATCGAGGCGAGTCCCATGGTCGAAGAATAGCGCTGATAGAACTTTCCGAATGGTACGGATCTGGCGCTCCCATACGCCGCCCATGTGCGATGCCATAGGTGGGTTGAGTTTCCAGTCGATATTCATGTACAGTAGTTTGTTTTGGATTTTGTTTTGGTTCAGATCTGACCAAGCCTTGTTCAGCTCATTCCGGGTTCCGATGAAGTTGGTCCCGTTGTCGCATCGGATTTCTTGTACCGTACCTCTACGGGCTATGAAGCGTTGCAGGCAGTGAATAAAGGAATCCGTTTCGAGACTGTTAGCAGCTTCCAGATGAATGGAGCGACTGACAAGACAGGTGAATATGACGCCGTAACGTTTGAGCTCCTTGCGGCCCTCTTTTATAATGAATGGCCCGAAAAAGTCTACGCCTGTGAATGTAAATGGTGGAGCTGGCTCGAGACGATCTTGAGGTAAGTCGGACATTTTTTGCTCTTGGCATGGCTTTCTCATTTTTCTGCACGTTATGCATTTGTGGAGTTGACGTCGGACAGCAGAGTTGATTGAAACAATCCAAAAGCGTTCTCTAATTGCTGCAATGGTGTGATTTCTACCCGCATGGCCAAGTTTCTCATGAGCATCTCGTACGATTAGAGTGGTGACGTGCGAATGTTGTGGCAGTAGCATAGGAAGTTTCACATCGGAGTCCATTGCGGCTTTCGAGAGGCGTCCTCCCACTCGCAGAGTTCCGTCGATGAGCACTGAGTCGAGACGGAATATCGTACTTGTTTTTGGTAGCGAGTGTTCTCTCTTGTCTTCTTTCGTGGTTGTTTTCTTGAGTTTCTCGACCTCGTTTGCAAAGGTGATCTTTTTATTTGGCACCATTAAGTTCTGATTCCTGAAAGGAAGAGGGATCTCAAAGTGACCGTCTTTAAACACGACATTGCTTTCGGCCTTCTTCATGAATGTAGTGTCCTCTGGAGACAATCCTTTCTCTCCAGGATACCTTGCTACCCGGCTATCAATAAAGTCACTTTCCAGAATATTCAGTATTTTGTTTGGGGAGAGAATTTCAGTAGCCTGCTCAATGTCCTCGGTCACAATGCGATTACTGTTCACTCGATGTGTAGACGTTACGCTGTTGTCTTCTACTGGGGAGCTGACTGTCCATCCGTGACGATACTGCAGAGCGAATGGGCCTTTGCCGTCTGTTGATATGATTTTCAGAGGCTCCATTGCTAGTGGGCAATTACTGCCAATCAGTAGACCAATGTCTATTTCTGGCATTATTTCAGGAATCGATTTTGCCACGTCGTGAAGATATGGCCAGTGTCGTAACAGTTCTGGACGGGGTATTTGATCATGGCTCACTGGAATTTCTTGTCTGGAATACGTATTTGGAAGCAGTATACCATTCTGGCCGTTTATATCACTGACGACGAGATCCTGGACAAGGTAGCTTTTGACTATGCTTTCCCCATGCATAGTTTTCAGACGCAGATTTGTTTGAACACCGGAAGCTTGCAAGTCATCTTTCAGTACTTCTGATAGGAAGCACCCTGTGCTTCCTGGGTCATAGAGGGCGTAGGTGAGAACTTCTCGGTTGGTTCCCCTCTGCTTTAAACGAACAGGTATTATTGCTTGAAGAACCATGGAGGAGTCATGAGAAATAACGTTGCTGGTAGCGGTATCTGGAGGGTTTTGTCTGGATTCCTCTGTACGGTTTTGAGAATATGAAGATCTGTCAGAGTAGTCCGACCTCCAAGGTAGTTTGAAGCCATCTATATGCATGGCCGTAGGATGACCTTTGCCACATTTGTGACATTTTCGCTTGTTCATGCACCCCTTCGATGTATGATTCAGACCATAGCAACTGAAGCATCTACGCTGCTCTATAATAAACTTTCTTTTCTCTTCGAGAGATTTCTGCCTGAAATCTGCACAGTTATCCAGATCGTGATTTTTGCTGCAGTAAAAACAGGAGGGCGACCTAAAACCACGAGTTCTACTTTGGCTCTCATGATTAACTTGCATAGCAAATGCAAATTCTGTTGGTTTCCCTTTTGATGGTTTACTAGAATTCAGTTCTCTATGCATTGCTTCTTTGCCGAACACTGGGTCATTGACACACTCTGCTGCGTTAATAACAAACTGGACAATGTCACCAAAGCACGAAGACCTGTTCTCGAGGAGTCTGCGGTTTGTGGCTTTTTCGCGCCATTTATTCTGGAGATAACTTGGCAATTTCTGGACTACCACCTGCAGGTTCGGTGTATGATCAAGAACAGCCAGGTGAGTAAGTGTTTGCATGGCGCTGAAGCATTTTAGCAAGTAATGCGAATATCTTTTCAGACATTTCCCTTCGTCTGGTTTTATCGGCTTCCACTCGTTTAGTTGTTTCAAGTATGCCAGGGATACTTTATAAGAATCACCATACTCTTGTTGTAGCAACTGTCTTGCCCGACTATATCCTTGGTCTGCCTGCATGTATATACAGCTGCTGATGAGGTCCTTAGGTTCACCGTCTGTATGCTGTAGAAGGTAGTAAAGTCTGTCGCTGCTGCTGGCTGTTCTAGAGGAGATCCTGGTGTCAAACGCCAGTATGAAGTCACTGTATTCCAGAAGATCACCGGTAAACTTGGGAACTTGCGGTGCAGGCAAAGCTAGAGCTGTGGCGATACCACTAATCTGCTGCTGTATGGTGTTAACTGGAGGTGAATTAGGCAGTGGATAGGGTGCACCAAAGTTACTGTTCACAGGTATATTTACAGGCGGATACGTATACTGTTCTAGATTTGGAAACGTTGATGACTTGGCATTCGAAGCGTTGACTGGAGTTGCAAGAGTGTTAGTAACAGTCTCTGAAGAATTTCTGGGAACAAATTCTTGTGCAGTGCTGGGATTTAGACTGGGTAAGCTGGCACTATTTTCCTGGGTGACAGGGAGTATAACCTGGTTAGCCATATTGCCACCCCTAGCCGTGTTAGCACCTTCACTCGCACAAATTCCAGGGGCAGCTACACTAGGTCCAGCAACCATAACATTCACGTCTTGATGGTTGGCTCGTTGCACAATAATGCTGGTATGTGTCTCATTGTCTTTGTTACCAACATTGTCGACGCCAATGTCATTTTCGGTTTCTGCAAAAACACGTGCTTTTGCTCGAGTCTTGGCTATTTCGATATCCAATAGAATCTCTTCTGTCTTTGCCTCCTGTTCCTTTTTCTTTGTCACAAGTTCTTTTTCGGCAAGCAACTCGGCGAGGCGTGCTTTGGCTCGCACCTTTTCGGACGTAGCCGATTTGCCAGAAGGAAGGGAAGAAGGCCGTTTGGAAGAACGTTTTGAACCAGATCGGCTTAAAAGACTCTCCAGGTCTTCTTCAAGTCGTTTTTCGTTTATAGCTATCCATTCACTAGTATGGTTTCGGAATTGCAGAATGCTAATTTCCTTGGTCTCATATCTGGACAATTCCTGGTCCTCCTCCAATTCGTCTGAGATGTTATCCATGACACAATTGAAGTTTTCTTTGTACTTTTCGAAAGCTTCGTTATATTCTTCTAGACACGTTTTCACCAAGTGCAGGTTGTCCGGATTTGACATGAGGCCTATGAGTTCGTTGCGTTTTTTCGTTACGTTGCCAAGTGATGATCTCAATTTATTTTTTAATGTTCGAATATCAACTGTCGTACCCGAGTTTTCGTCGGGAACACTATTCTGAACAGTCTCATCAGACCCCCCCATCTTGTCTGTAGTTGTTTATAACAGGCAGTAATTCCACTTCTTAAGACTCACGTATAAGAGTTATTATAGAATCAACGTGTAAGTCGTTGATGGTAGTTTAACAATTTAATTGAACGATGTTAATGCACTATTCTTCTATTGCTTAACGTGAATGATGGAGAAACACAATTTTGACACGCACATATAGTTCTTTATTAGATCCATGACGTTAACATCGATATGGTTATATTGTTTGGCGTTTATACATGTAGACTTGACGCATGTAGCGTAACTTGAAGTGATGTGAAGTGACGTGATGTGATGTGGTTCAATTACTATGGATAAATGAAAAAGAAATCAACGTATAAATAATATGCTAATGTACACAAAATTATTAAGTTAAATAACTAAGACTGATAGAAACAATATGCAAAGCTCAATTAAGTAAATTATGCATGTATAACTGCTAATTACAAAAAGGTCATACACAAAATCAATATAATTAAGGCTCATCTAAAGGCATACGTTATGTAACATGTAGGTTTACAAATGGGAAAAGATGAATCCGTTATTCCAAAACAGTATATAAGAGGCGTTTACTTACAATTGTGTTCCTATAAC
>NW_027169775.1:0-27500 GCF_036898095.1 Palaemon carinicauda | reverse complement strand
AGGGGGTGGGGGGGGGGGGGGGTAGGGGGGTTAGCTTGCTACCACTCCCGCTCACACAGCAGTGATTTAGTTCACTTTTCTTGGAGGTAGGACTTCAAGGGGGATAGGGCTGGCGGGCAAGTTTGTATAAATAGCTAAGGTTTGTATAGTTAGGAAAAATACAAATTATCTAAAAATTTTTCATTTTTCCATAACTGGAATACAAACCACGCTATTTATTAGGGGTGACTCCCCCATTAGGGAGGGTGGACGTCCCTGCCAATCTGGCTTTTGGCTTTACGCGGGGCTCCTTATCTGAGTATATTAGTACTCAGAAATAAAGAGTCCCTGCCTTTACTAAAACCTTGCTACGCAAGGTCCGCAGCCTATGCAAGCTGTGTGTTGAGACATGCAGAAGTGTTCCTGTCTAGGTAACGTTATTTCGATGTAGGAAAAAAACTGATGTAACCAAGACTTTCAACAGTATTAGCTTAACACTAGGTACACAAGGGATCATGGTTTACCTGCAGTGGTTTGAGGTCAGCTTATGCAGGGAACCCAGGATGCTGCTTTCCACACGAGAGGGTAGGATGAAGAAAAGAATAAGAGCCAGTAAAATCTTTTCATTCACGCAGACTAAAACCGGGTAACAGTGCCCTCATCCTTATGCTACTTGTCCAATAAGGAGCTTGAGGTATACAATCAGCTATTGTGCAGCCACCACCAGACCAATAGAGATCGTATCGAGTTCCTGTGGGTCATGTTTTGCAGGAGAAAGGTTGTGAAAGTCACCTGGAGCATTCACATCCATTCTTGTAAAACCTGTGTCACAGAGTAATCTGCTTAGAAGGACCAGGGGTATAGTTATGCCCCTGACATCGTGAGTCGTCATGTTGAGAGGAGGTTTTGGTTATCCTCCTTTAGTCTCTTCCAGTGCTGATGACAAGAGAAGGGACCTGGGTTGGCTGTTGTCGTTCTCTTAAGGTAGAGTCTCATACCTTGCCCTAGGTACAGTAACGGATGCTCTGGATTGTCCGTTACTGAGTGGAGATTGTGTAGGATCCGTCACCTCTGGAAACTGTGTCTGGCGACATACTTGGGGACGAAACTGAACATTGCCTTTCGCCCTTCTCATTAATGGGAGATGTCGAAAAGATAGACCATGAAGTTCCGTACGGCTGCTGTCAGAGTGTGTAGGAACATTTTCTTAGACCAGGTAAAAATTTGTTGCCTGGTGAAGTGGAACATAAGGAGGTCTCTTTAGTGACCGGAGAATTTGAACCATGTTCTGAGACGAAGGTCTCAATTCCGACTGGAGGAAGGCAAGTTGTAAGTCTGTATGAGTTATGAAAGGTCTAGCGATGAGAGGATGTCCCTTCCTTTCAGTTTGAAGGTGAAGGATCAAGGTTGTGTGATCATCTTTACCTGTTGAAACTGAATAGGGGGTCTTTTCCTCTTGAATATACTCGAACAATACAGCTATTGCTGGTAAAGAGGTATCAAGTGGATAGATACACTTTCACATGACACCAACCACACAAGACGTTATACTGCCTGGTAGACTCATGCTGAGGAATTCTTCAGATATTTAGACAACTTTTTCGCAACTTATTGCGAAAAGCCTCTGTTAGAGAGGAGGTACTGGGTAGTCTCCAGGCATTATTATTATTATTATCATTACTAGCCAAGCTAAAACTCTAGTTGGAAAAGGAAGATGCTATAAGCCGAAGGGCTCCAAGAGGAAAAAATAGCCAAGTGAGGTAAGTAAATAAGGAAATAAAAAGATGATGAGAATAAATTAACAATATATCATTCTAAAAACAGTAACAGCGTCAAAACAGATATGTCCTATATAAACTATTAACAACGTCAAAAAGAGATATGTCATATATAAACAATAAAAAGACTCATGTCAGCCTAGTCAACATAAAAACATTTGCTCCAAAGTTGAACTTTTGAAGTTCTACTGATTCAACTACCCGATTAGGAAGATCAATCCACAACTTGGTAATAGCTGGAAAAAAACTTCTAGAATACTGTGTAGTATTGAGCCTCATGATGGAGAAGGCCTGGCTATTAGAATTAACTGCCTACATAGTATTACGAACAAGATATTGTCCAGGGAGATCTAAATGTAAAGGATGGTCAGAATTATGAAAAATCTTATGCAACATGCATAATGAACTAATTGAACGATGGTTCCAAAGATTAATACCTTGATCAGGAATAAGAAATTTAATAGACCATAAGTTTCAGTCTAACAAATTAAGAAGAGAATCAGCAGCTGAACACCATACAGGAGAACAATACTCAAAACAAGGTAGAATGAAATAATTAAAACACTTCTTCAGAATAGATTGATCACCGAAAGTCTTGTAAGACTTTCTCAATAAGCCAACTTTTTGTGCAATTGAAGAAGACACAGACCTTATGTGTTTCTCAAAAGTAAATTTGCTGTCGAGAATCACACGTAAGATTTTAAAAGAGTTATAAATTTAAAGAAACATTTTCAATACTGAGATCCAGATGTCAAGGAGCCACTGTCCTTAACCTACTTACAATCATACATTGAGTTTTGTTAGGATTCAACTTTATAACCCATAATTTGCATCATGCTTTAATCTTAGCTAAATCTCTATTAAGGGATTTACCAACCCCAGATCTACATTAAGGGGAAGGAATTGATGCAAAGAGTAGCATCATCTGCATATGCAACAAGCTTGTTTTCTAGGCCAAACCACATGTCATGTGTATATAGTATGAAAAGTAATGGGCCAAGAACACTACCCTGTTGAACACTGGGTATCACATTCCTATACTCAGTATGGTGCCCATCAACAACAACTCTTTGAGATCTATTACTTAAAAAATCAATCATAATGCTAAGAAACGACCCACCCACTCCCAAATGTTTCAGTTTGAAAACAAGGGCCTCATGATTAACACGGTCAAAGGCAGCACTAAAATCAAGGCCAATCATGCAAACTTCCTGACCACAATCAAGGGATTTCTGTACAGCGTTGGAGATTGTAAGAAGGGCATCACATGCTCCAAGGCCTTTACAAAAACAAAATTGCAAACTAGGGAGTAGATGATTACATTCAGCAAACCTATCAAGACGTTTTGCCCGAGGACGTTCAAAAAGTTTAGATAAAATGGGAGTTATGGATATTGGGTGGTAATTAGTGGGACTAGAGCTACCACAAACACATTTACAGAATGGAGTAACATCACCAATTCTCCAACAATTGCTAAAAGCTCCTCTTCTTGCTAACTTGCTCAAAATAACAGATAACTTTGGATCTAAGAAATCTGCTGTCTTTATAAAAAAAAAAAAGGAAAAATACCATTTTCGTCTACACCTCCATAAGTATTAAGGTCCATCAACAGAGATTTAATCTCATTAGATTGAAAAGATAAATTAGTTAGTTTAGCCTCAGGAAAACAGGAATAAGGAAGTTCAAGTTTTTCACTACTCTTTTTACTGTCAAAAACATCAGCCAAAAAGGTTGTCTTTTCCTTTGGACAGTGAGTGACGTAGCCATCTGATTTAAGTAAAGGAGGAACTGTTGCATCTACAGCAAAGTATGCAGATTTAAGCGTACACCACCATTTATGTTCCTGAGTTGTACCAGAAAGGGTTTCTCCTACGGTTAAATTTTACTCCTTTTCAGTTGAGGCATAAACTCTCTGAGCAAAAGCTCGAAGCTGAGTATAGTTGTTCCAGGTCAAATCTCATCTGATACCCTTCCAAAGGTGATAGGCCTCTTGCACGTCTACAATCAATCATTAAACCACGGTTGTACTTCACTCGGTACCTTAGCACACGAGAAGGGATACACCTATCAATTATGTTGACTAGATTCTCATTCAAAGGGACAACAGGATCTACACTACTATATAATTGTAAATCATTGCAAAGTTATAGCTTGTGGTAGGTGTCGAAATGGGTTGTCTGTGATGTGGGGAGGGTTCTCTTAGAGACTATCAAGAGCTGCAAAAGGTTTGGAAACCATTCTGCATAATACCATAGCGGAACTATGAGAGTTCTTGAGAGGCTGACCGATGTTCTAGCCTTTTTGAGTGCCCTTCTCCAGACAAAACAGGGACGAGACGTAAATGTCATTGTTGTACTCACCGGTGTTGGCCTATTTTTAGCCAGAGAGCTTTGGGGTCTAGGGCTGGTGAGCAACGGCAGCCTGAGGTTCAGGAGCGTTGCGAACAGATCTCTACTTGGAGGATCCTGTAAAGTCGGGACTTTGTCGGCTACAAGGTGATGCAAAGACCATTCGGTATACCTTATCTGAGATGCTGTGCACCGATTGTCAGCGAGCACATTCCTCTAGTCTGGAATGAAGCAGGCTGATAGTGGCACCGAACGGACTTTGGCCCATCTTAGTGTTTATACTGTTAGACGGGAAGAGACTACGTGCAAGTTCCTTCTTGCTTGCTGATGTGAGCCTCTATGTGGTGTTTGGTATTGTCGTCCATCACATCACTGAGTGGTCTGTTAGGAACTGATGAGGCTGCTGAAGGACCAGAAAGTTGGCCTTCATCTCTTAAGAGATTCAAGTGAAGGAACTTTCGGACTCTGTCCAGAGGCTAAGGTCGTTTGATGCAGCACTATGGTCACTTCTCTCTTTTTTTGATGTGTTCTAAGCACAGCATCAAATTCGAAGGGTGGGGAAAGATGAGAAGGTTATACCACTCTGTAGATTCTCGACTGACACCCATCCCTTAAGGGTCGTCCAGACTTCTGGGCCCATGGGGGTCGAATGTCTGGGGGATCGAGGGCTTGATTCCAATCAGACCCAAGTAACTCTGGGATGGGAGTTCTTCTCGTTTTAAGAAAGTTTTATGGAAATTGGTGTCTAGAATAATTCCCAGATACACCAGTCTTCTGGGAGGGAAGTAGGGAAGACTTCCACCAGTTTACCTTGATCACTGGATCTTGGTAAAAAGACTAAAAAAGTTCCAATATTAATGCAAGGTTGCCGCTGAGCCTGCTAAGGTCAGTTAGTTGTCTCAAAACGGAGGAGACAGAAGCCGATCCTGTGAGACCAGGATGGGTGTAGTGAAAAGACCGAAGCACAGTGCCCTGAACTGGTGTTTCTTGTCTGTCTAGACTGAATCTTCCAACCCTCCTAGAAGGATGGTTTGGGCCTGGAAGTATGTATCCTTTAGGTCCAGTGTGCAAATGAAGACCTGAGGTCTTAGCCCTTGTTCGATCTCCAACATGGTGTGGACATCGACCCAGACGTTGATGATGCTTTTTAAGAAATAATGTTTGTGTAATCTTAGTCTTCTGCAAGCGTTTTAAACATTGAAGATGTATTCCGACCAATGATCTGTCTGTAATTCGAATCCTCTGGAAGCGTTTTAAACGTTATATATAGAGTTGGAGCAATGTTCTTTTTGTAATTTTAGTTTTCTGGAAGCGTTTTGAAGGATTAACATGCATTTTGAATAATGATTTTTCTGTAGTTTTAGTATTCTGTAAGCGTTTTGAACGTTATATGGATCCTCAAATTTCATTCATTCCAAACTGAAAATTTTCATTTAATTCATACTGAAGATTACAGTTAAAATGTTACATAAGGCTACAGGAGCATGCATGGATTTTACGTACTTATATGCATCCTCTTGGTTTACAAAGAAAGCCTCTGCTACTCCCTGTCTAACCATTCTGACACTGAACACAGACCCCACTGTACGAAGTAACTCTTCCATATCTTCCACACTTACACATGGATGCTAGTTTGATACCACAACCTGCAGGATGAAAAAATAAAAGTGAAAACTTTGCGGATCCTTTTGTATGGGAGATTGTTGACGCTGGGGTCTTGACTCATGGCGTAAAGGATCAGATGGGATACCCTGTGTAAGGATTCTTCCCTGAGAGAGTTCCTTTAACTAACAGAAGGAAGGCAACGTTTAACCCTAACTAGCGCCCTGATGGGATTGATGCTATTCCTTAAAATAGAATCAATCTGGCGAACGTTAATCAATGGTTAACAGTTGGGTATCATGGTTACTGTGCAGTTGGAGAGTGCTCGCAAGTAGTCCCATGTCAACAAGCCGCTGATGAGGGTTGTTGATCGTTTGCCGATCAGTTTATTGTGACGGCGAATGGCCAGTAGTGAGAATTATGCTGTATACCATCTGATCTAGGGAACTACTGGCAGAGGTTGACTAGTAAGTCTGAGTCACGAACTATTGGCAAATTGCTGATGATCGGTGAATCAGCCGTCTGTGAGCCAAGGATGGTAACTGACAGACAGACATAAAGGCTGTCTGGTCAATCACCCAAGGTAGGTTGGCAATAAATGAGTTGGTAATCTGCTTTGAGAGCCCTGAGAGATAGCAGAATGGTTTAACGATAGTCAGTTGGTGATGGTAAGCCATCGATGATCAGCGATTGATTGCAGACCAGTGATCGGTGAGCTAGAGATCAGCAAGCTCACTATGGTCCCTCCTGGTTGGTCCGAGATCAGCAAGCTGACTAGGGTCCCTCCTGGTTGGTCAGAGATCAGCAAGCTGACTATGGTCCTTCTTGGTTGGTCAGAGATCAGCTAGCTGACTATGGTCTCCCCCCTGGTTGGTCAGAGATCAGCTAGCTGACTATGGTCCCTCCTGGTTGGTCAGAGATCAGCAAGCTGACGATGGGCTGGACAGAGATCAGCGAGCTAAGTACAATGATCGAAGAAAGATGAGCTGCCCATCGGTGATCTAGTGATCAGCAAGCTGATGACTGGTTATTGACTAGCAATCGGTGATTGGAACGCTAGCAGTCAAAGATCGATAGTCATTGGTGGGACTAGAGGTCAATGATCAGAGCTCAGCTAGAGATTGGCGATCTGGTGATCGGCGAGCTAGCGACCAGCAAACCATGAACTAGCCATCAGCAATCAGTGATCTAGAGATCAGTCTGTTGATGCTTTCTTGTTTGCTGATGGTTGTCTATCAAGGAAAAAGAATCTTCAGAAGAGACAGGGACCATGGATTCCTCAATTCGATTCCCTTTAGAAGATGGAATCTTCGGGATCTTGAATCCTTCTGTGAAGCCTCTCTCCTCTTTTCCCAGCGCCCATGTTATACGTTTGCGGGGAGAGTAATAGGGCAATGATGACCTGTCCAAAAAATTTTATTCCTTTTTTCTGCCTATAGAGCGAGTGTGCAGGAGAGTACTGGATGGATAATGCTGATGCTTAGTTTCTGCTGAAGCGCAGTTTCCGGTGAAGGCGCAGAAGAGGGCTGGAGAGCAGGCAAGCACTGGTGCGCAGGGGAGCGCTGGCACTTTGGCAAAAGCGGGCATATTGGATCTTCGAGCACTGGCTCTTTGTCATGAGGGAGCAGGAGGGCGCAGGAAAGCGCGGAAGAGCACTGGCAAACAGGCATGCGCAGGCTCTTTTCGGAAGACTTAGAGCATTGGCGAGCGCAAATGAGCAGGAGGGGAGTGGATATGAGAGCACAGGTGAGCGCTGGCATGCAGGAAGGCACTGTGTAGTTTTGTGCAGTCTCCCTAGAATGTGCCAAACCGCGTAACTGGTTGTGCAAGGGCAAGTGCATGGCGACGCGACTGCGCGGCACATGCGTAAGAGGGCTGTGGAAGACTGCTGGTGCACATGCGCGGAAGACTGCTGGCGTGTGCGGAAGACTATTTGCAAGTGCGTTAGACTATGCACGCACGTTATACTATTGGCATGGGCGGAAGACTTTGGCGCGTGTGTGCGATCGAAAGACTGCTGGTGCTTGCGGAAGACTGTTGGCGTCTGGGCGGAAGACTATTGGCACGCACGTGGAAGACCTTTGGCGCGTCATAAGACCATCAGCGACTGTGCGGAAGACCATTGGCGCGCACACAGAAGACCACTGGCCTGCTCGCGGAAGACCATTGGCGACCGCGTGGAAGACCATTGGCGCGCGCGCGGAAGACTGCTGGTGTGCGCGTGTAGAAGACTGTTGGCGCGTGCGCGGAAGACTGGGGGCGCGTGCACGCGGAAGACTTTTGGGGCGCGCAGAATACTGTTGGTGGTAGCGCGGGCAGAAGCAATGGTGGGCATGTTAATGCTAGAGCGCATGAACGCGGGCGCATAGAGGAGCAGTGACGCGCAGAAGCGGGAACGATCCACAAAAGAGTCCAGGACCGAAGTCCAAGAACTAACTGTAGCGTAAGGTAGCGCTGGGCGGTCAGCATGTCAGCTGGCAGGATGACCAGAAATTGGGATAGCCCTTTGAAAGGGCAAACATCCATTGATGCAATCATGAAAGGTCCATAAAAGAGTCCAGGACCGAAGTCCCCGGACTAAACTGCACTGCGCTGGTAGATCTGTTGGTAGGACAATCAGGAACTGATGATGCCCATGAGAGCCGGTTGACCAGCAAGTTGACCTAATCAGTAACGATAATCCTAAGAGAAGTCTCTATGAGTGGCCGCTCTTGTGAGAGAGGTGATCACTTTAGGAGAGACTTGCCTAAGACTATGCTCCGGCCCCGATGGGAGAGAGACTCAGCAAGGGGGTAGAGTGTCATCTAGGCGAAGACAGCAACAGCAGTCAGAGTCTGTGAAGTGATTAATATGCAGGCATTTCTCTCTCTGAAGGGGGAAACAACCTTCCTCGAAGATGAAGGGCTGATCTGTCGTTGCCACGGGCATACTTCTGAGAGAAGTGATGACGCCAATGAGGGCTGGTGGATCAGCAAGCTGACCTTCAACAGTAGCTATCCTCCAAGAGGAGTCTCTACGAGTCGCCTCTCTCGCGAATGCGAGAGGTGAAAACTTCATAAGAGAGACTTGCCTAACACTGTGCTCCGCCCCTGAAGGAAGAGAGACTCAGCAAGGGGGTTAAAGTAGTCTGGGCGAGGGCAACAACAGGAGTCAAAGACGATGAATTTATTAGCATGTGGGAATATCTCCCTCAGAAAGTAGAAAAAATCTCACACCTGCTGGTGAAGCTTCCCTTCGGAAGGGAAAGTTGTCCAACCCCTGGAGGCAAACCTCCTGGTTAGTATTCTAAGATGAACTGAAGTGCTGGTCATGTTGTCACGGGCGTATTTCTAAGAGACGCCCATGACGACGTCCCCTGAGGGATGGCACTGACAGCAGATTCCCCAGGTATGAAGAGAACAGCTCTACTTCATCGGCACTCTTAGTCAAACGAAGAAAACTTCACAGCTAACTGGGGAAAAAAGTAAAATTGATTATTTAACTGAAAATTCCCTAGAGAGGAACTCCGATGAGGATTCCCAAGTGGAACAACATAGAAATAAGTATTACGCCCTCCCTTCCCCACTCGACATCCACGGAAGAAGGGGAAGCAGAGTAACTGTAATAAAAACCGAAAATACAATTATTTAAATCGGCTAAAAGTATTCACTAATAGTGAGAACCACTGATTCTCCAAAGTTGAGTGTTCCCCACGGAGAAAAGCTGAAAAGTTAAAATCACTGTACACCCAGCCACAAAACCGGCGTCACCTCGCCAGACCCAACCTGGATACATCATGTCCTTCTTGCCCTGAAACGTTGAAAGATGGCCTGACATATAAACAACCAAGACATCATTAGAATGGTTCGAATATGAGGAGGAGGGTAATTACCGATATCAGTGAAAAGGGTGCGAGGATTGATGATATATATATATATATATATATATATATATATATATATATATATATATATATATATATATATATATATATATATATATATATATATATATATATATATATATATATATATATATATATATATATATATATATGGAGTGCTACTGTTATAAGCACACATTGAGTATGAGTTGTTTTCAGATGTATGAAAATGGATTAACTGAATACATCTTAATAGTTTTTAAGTTTTATTCTATAAAACAACAGAGTTAAACATCTCCATCACTGGAGGAAGCTGTGTTGGTCCAGATGACCAATTCTGGTGAAGTTTAGATATGAACTGAATAAATTATCGATATCACAGATATCGTATGCTTGGTTTACTTTAGCCACATGACGAAATCGGAAGACACCTGCATCCGGTGACGTCACAAACTTTCACACGAGGAGACAATGTGTTGACGTTAAGAAGAATGTCAATTTGCCGAGGTTTGCATTATACGTCCTGTTTACAATTTGAATGACTACAGCAAATCCCAGGGTTAGCTCTTCCAACCAACATGACATATTACGTCATTTGTTTTAAACATGTAATATTAACTATTCTAATCATTACATAAGCTCGGCCAGCAATCTCAATTTTTTTTTTTTTTACAAAAATTTAACAACAAGCCGAAACATGGTTATTAGGTGTGACTGGACATACGCATTATTCTTTGTTTAACTTTAGCCATAATCAACTAAGGACGAATGTCCAAAATAGGCACATCAAAAAATAATAACAATAATACATACAAAAAAGATATTACCAAAGCAAAAAGAAAAATGCATGATAAAACCAAGATCATATATATGGTACATTGCTAGCAAATGATTACATTGTACCAAAAAACAAAATAAATTCTGACTTACATATGATTCGGTAACTTGATAAAGAATAATTGTTACCTTTGTCAGAAACAAGATACTCAATTTTTAGTGCACAAACACGAATTCCTGGTACGTACACGTACCACGGTTTCGTACATATATATATATATATATATATATATATATATATATATATATATATATATATATATATATATATATATATATATATATATATATATATATATATATATATATATATATATATATATATATATATATATATAGTATATATATAGGGCTAATATATTTTATTAGATGCCCATAGATTCTGTAATATATTTTATTATATTTTTTTTTTCTCTTTTTTTTTTAACATTCCGGCTTATACATTTTTATTAGATGCCGAGAGAAAAATGATTTATATCCTTTTTTTATTTTATTTATTTTTTAAATGTTGTTTTAAATGTATTTTTAACAATGCAAATGTAGAGAATTTCTTTAATTACATATTACTAGCGTACTAATCAGCTTTTCATACAAACATCTTCCCGACAAATTACTCCCTTAGCGAATGAGGTGGCCACTCAAACAGCTTTGAACTGGATTAAATAGGGGGTATTGTCAGGGATATGCAACTCATTCCTTTTTAGCTGCTTCCTGTGCCGTAACCTACGCCAAACAAGGATGTTCACGGCGATAAATATCACCACCGTGAAACACAAACCAGCCAGTAGTATGGGGTGAAGAATTTCTTTATAAGTCGGTGACAGGTGGTCCTTTTCGGTAAGTTTCATCAACCGCTTTGCCACATTTCCGTTGTATGGGAGAGGAAGTGCTGGCATTGTAGAGGTCCACGTGAAGTTCGCGAAGTAGGCTCGTTCTCTGATGATTGTCCGTAGACCAGTCACCGTGGTATTCGGGGAAGTCCCGACACAACCATCTGCTGCAACGAATATATGTGTAAAGGATGTGGATCCGTCAGGGCATGATACATTGAAGCCGTCCTTGTCGTATCGTATCCACGAGCCATTGTTCAGTCTGCAATTGAATTCTTTATTGTCAAAGGGATAAAGCTTATCCAGACAATTTTCACTTGTATGGGAGAGAGCACCGTCTAGCACTATACCTAACTCGCATGAATCCATTAAGTTTTTACGGAATTCAAATGAGTCAGCTGTACATAATTTTCTATCCATTGCGTCTGAACAGTGAGTTAATTGATTTAAGTCTTTAATGACCGTTTATGTTTCCTTGTCTGGGGAAATCAATACGTGTCCTGTCAAACTGGATATTACTGGATTTGAGTGATTCGTCATGAAAGTCGGAAATGGTGATATCCTGTAAGATTGCCAGGCATCAGAAGAATCAAAGGGAATTGTAATCCTAATCTTGTTATTATCTACGTTTACTGTAATTAGGCTGTAATAAAATTCTAACCTATGTTCGTCTAACAAAGGAACATAGCCTAGTTTATCCCTTCCGTTCTTCAGAACTAATTTTAAGTAACGTATAGGCAACAAATGGGGCGACAATACACCTTTAGTTGCTAACGTGATAGTTTCTACATAATCCTTGGATTTCTCAATGAAATGTGTAATTCTGTTATGTATGTGATCTATCTTTGAATCATAATACGTTAATGTTGCCAACAAATCCTGTACTTCCATAATTTGAACGATATTATCTGAATGTTCATTTAATAAATCCATAATTTTATTGATTGAAGCTAACTGATCCCTTAGTTCTGACATAATCAATTCATCTTTATGAGTCAAAAACTCAATTTTCTTATTTTGATTACTAATTTTAAGACGATTGGAAATTCCTAAACCTAAACTTGCAACAGACCCAAAGATGCTTAATGCAGCATAACTGAACGGATTCCGTCTTTCTTTATGTTCGTGTCCTACAGTCCACATCAAAAGGTCATAAGCCAAAAATCCTGTCTCGCCAGTCTTATTTTTCAAGTCATCAGATAGCATCTCTGCAACTTTTAATGTTGATCCAAGCAAACTTTTAGTAGTCAAATGAAAATGTCTTCTATGCAACTCATCCAGTGATGCAGAAAACCTTGAAATGGCGGTTCTTAAGCTAATGACATCATTCTCTTGAAGAAAAATTGCTTGCATATTCACTTCTACAATTACGTTAGTTGACGTAATAAAAATGTCTTCTTGTCTTTCAACTATATTGCCATATTTAAAGTATATATTTTTAGTCTTAGAACTCATCCCATACGAGAAAAATGTCTGAGCGAACAATATCACTCCCAACAACAAAAAAATTCATCTTGGAAACCTGTAACGAGAAAAAATATATGTAATTACTCCTGTATTAAAAAGAAAACTTTTAATCACATAAAACAGAACAGAATTTTCCCTCACTTCTTTTCCTCTCTTTTCTTTTTAATTTCTTATGTGAGCCAATGGTACTATTCTCTCATCCGTGGTTTGGGCTACGTTTTGAATTCTAAACCTATTGGCCGTTAATGTTTCCAAAATGTTAAATGGGCCTTCAAACTTAGGTGTTAATTTATAGTTGAGCCCTTTTCTGACATTGATTTGAATATAGATGTTATCACCCACGGTATATGTTTTAGTTGGTTTCGCTATTTTATCATGATTCCTTTTCATTATGATTTGTGATTCTTCTAAATTCTTTCGAAGGATATCATATCGACTTATACTTGCATTTATACATTCTTTTAAAGGATTTGATAGATTAGTTGTAGGCGTTAATACATGGAAAGGTGTTCTAACTGGGGTACCATACAATGCTTCATGCGGTGACATTTTAATTGATATATGATATGAGTGATTCAGAGTACTCAGTGCCGCCGGTATTGCAATATCCCAGTTGGGGTCTGATCCGCCTAGTGTTACCCTCAATATATTTAATATCTTCCTATTTGCTCTTTCCACTAGCCCATTCGACTCTGGGTGATATATCATGGTATTAATCTTCTTTATGTTGAGGAATTCACACAATGAGGTAAGAAAGTGATTATTAAATTCACCACCCGAGTCTGAGATTATCATGTGTGGAATTCCATGTTTACAAATGTAACACTCGTAAAACTTCCTAGCGCATTCAATCGCAGTTTTAGTTTTAAGCGCTATTAGTTCTGTATATAGAGTTAAAGCATCTATAATTACTAAGAGGTGCTTATTTCCTCTGTCTGACTCGTAAAATCCTGTTAACAAATCTAAATGTATTCTTTCAAAGGGTTGATTGGGAACAGGATAAGCTCCTAGGCTGACAGGTGTTTTCGTATGCCCTTTGTTTTCCTGACATGTGCGACAATTAGCTATGTGTCTTTTTATATCTGTAAGCATTGTATGCCAATAAAACAATGATTTGGCTTTCTGTGACATTAATGAGAACCCAGGGTGTCCATGTAATGGATTTGAATGCAACCAATTCAGGACAGTGGAAATAAGTGAGATTGGTACTACTACCTGGTCGTTAGTTACATGTGGTGTATTGCGGGTTTTCCTTGTCACAGTCCTACACAGAATATTATCTTTGATTGTATAATTCTGCTGCTTATACTTTATATATTCCTTTTCTTTATGATTGCCTTTCAAAGCATTTATAATTGTTTCTATTTTCTGATCTTTTCTTTGCTCAGTCTGTAACAATTCAGCACTCCAGCCTAAATCTTCTTGTTCAGATATTGTTTTTACAATAGGCATGAATGTTGATATATCTATTAATTCAGCTAAAGGCTCCGTACAAGATGACACGGGGTTGCGTGATAATGCATCCGCAATGATATTTGCTTTCCCAGGTAAATACCCGATTCTTGCGCCAAAATCTTGAATGATCAAATGCCACCGAGTTCGTTTAGGGCTGTGATTGAAGCCTTTAAAGAACTCTGTTAGTGGTTTATGGACAGTAAGAACCTTAACGGGATAACCGTAAATTATGAACTTAAAATGCACTAGCGAATTAACAATAGCTAGTCCTTCCTTGTCTATTACTGCATACTTACTTTCGGAAGTTCTCAATTTTCGAGAATAGAAAGCTATCGGGAAAAACTGTTTATCATATTGCTGAAGCAATAACCCTCCTACTCCTAAGTCTGAGGCGTCTGTTGCAATGAAGAATTCCTTACCGAAGTCAGGAAATTTTAAGATAGGAGAACTACACAGTTCATCTTTCAAAGTATTAAACGCCTGTTGATGTTGCTCAGACCATATGAAATCTATGCCCTTCTTCGTAAGATCAGTTAAAGGAGCGGCTATTATTGAATAGTTGCGTATAAAACGCCTGTAATATCCACTACAACCAGGAAATTGCTGTATTCCCTTGACATTAGTAGGTATGGGAAAATTACGTATAGCCGACACCTTATCATGGACTACTTTAAGACCTTGGCTTGACACCATGAAACCCAAATATATCAATTCTGTTTTGAAAAATTCACACTTACTAATCTTTACCCTTAAGTTATGTTGTCTTAATCTCTGTAGTACTAGTTCTAACTTACGTAGATGTTCTTCTAAGGTGTTGGAAAAGATTACAATATCATCCATATAGGCATGCAATATATCCCCTAACAAGTCTCCAAACACTATGTTAATCATTCTTGTAAATGTTATAGGAGCACAACGTAAACCAAAAGGCATCCGCAAAAATTCATAATGTCCCCTGGCTGTGCTGAAGGCTGTGTATGGGATACTATCTTCTTCTAATGATATCTGGTGAAAGCCTTTAAGTAAGTCCAAACTGGTAAAATATTTATTCTGACCTAACAGAGACAAAATATCGTCAGTACATGGCACTGGGAATCGATCAGGGATCGTTTCCTCGTTTAGACGACGAAAGTCGACGCAGATACGCCATGTTCGATCTTTTTTTCGGTACAACTATTAAAGGAAAATTATAAGGGCTATTTGATTTTCTAATGACTCATTCCTCTAACATTTTACCTACTTCATCATTTATTTCATTCTGGAATTTCATAGGGAGTCTGTACGAGGGTACATATATAATTTGCTGCTTGTCTTTTAACCTTATTTGATGCTCAATCACATCTGTTTTTCCTAAGGATCCATCCGTAGTGGAAAAGACATCTGTATATTTAGTTAAAAGTTTAAAAATTTTCTGCTGAACTTCTTCGTCTTGAATGTCCTTACTGATTTTATTTTTAATAGATCGCAAAACGGATTCATCCGCAACTGATTGAGAGTGATTGATTTCAGCAACGGTAAGAATACGATGTTTATAAACTTCTACATCCAAGATATGTTGATTTTTGTGAATTACTAACGTGTTATTTAAATGATTACAGATTTCGATATTACATTGCTGATGTGACCCTACTGTATAAATAGCTTGTGTGACAGACAATCCGTTAGTTTTCAAAGTATCGGAAAGGATTAATATTTCAGATCCCGGTAGTGTTTTTTTTATTTGCACTATTAAATTCGAAGGTATGTTTGGTTAGATAGATTACGTGCAAGATGATATTACGGGTGAACGAGAATTCTGCTGGGTCGCGTATATTATTTCTTTATTAGTGAGACAAGTTATTGGTTCTTCAACGTACGTTACGGTTTCATTTGTCGTCTCCTTTTTATCCAAAACTGACTTTAAGGTATTAGAAGACTTATAGAATTTCCCTTTGATATACACGCCGTGCTTGGCAGGAGCTAAGATAATGTTTTGATTTCCCATAGATGGGTATCCTATAATTACAGCTGGATACATATTAATGTTTTTTACAACAACAAATGTATCGGCAAACGTGCGATTACCGACTCTGAACTGAATATGAGTTATGCCTATGACGTTTAATTCATTATTTCCTATACCTGAAAGTCTAATTCCTGATTTTTCAATCGGAAAGTTCGGAAACAACAAATGATGCGTCTTCAAATCCATAATATTACATGGACTACCAGAGTCAAAAAATAACGTAAAGGATTTGTGTTCTAAATTTACAGCATATAAGGTTGGCCGTAACTCATTTTGGCTTATTATTGTATGAATTCGTTGCAAATCTACGGGAGCATGCACTGTTTTACTTTATTCGGCCGTGTGTTTCATAGGAAAATCTATTGTCTCACAATTATCTGATAAAACATTAAATTGATTATTCAATACTATTGATGTTGACATGAATGACCTTGACCCAACATCACTCTCTTCCCCTCTAGAGTTAACTATGTGGTATTTGCTTTGCTCTGCTCATTCTGAAAATTAGACTGACTTTGCGAGGTCTGGTTTGACGGCCCAGGCTCAGCGATATTTGAAGAAGTGTTTGTTTGTTTCGGACTCTGAACTGCATTGACATTTTGTTGTTTCTTCTTATTGTTAAAATGAGGATTTTTCTTTTTATTTCCATATGGAACTGACTGTGGAATTGACTGTGTATTTCTAGGATATTGTTGTGTCTTACGCGTGTAACATTGACTATAAGAATGTGATGCTGTGTTGTGAACTGAGCAAAATTTCGTTCTACAGTCTGCGCTTATGTGAACTTGACGTTTGCAGTTGTAACACGTCACTCCCGCTACTGGACTGTTAATTACGTTCACTGTTTGTGGTTTTGTTTCATTCTTAACAAAAACTTGAGTTAACACGGGATCGAGATCTGGACACTTGGACATGTGTTTTTTTATCTGTTTATAGACATCCAATTCCGTACTTGCAGGCATTATCTTCTTATCAAAGCACCGCACTAAAGCTTCAGGCAACATAAGTGTCATGCAAGTTAAATACATTAATCGTAAAAAATCTTTCACGGAGATGTTATCGTTAGTAACCCAAGTGGAATTACCTAAAATGTCCTGATATTCGTTAAGCCTATCAGCTATGAGAGCTGCTCTCTCAATAACATTAAGCCGATTCATAGTGGCTTGATTAAGTGTATTTCGTAACGTTAACACTTCATCCAAGGCTTCCTCACCCCCATAAATCGCGCGTAACCTAACTTTGAAATCATCCCAAGTAACTGCTTCCTGAAATGAAACACCTCTTAAATACGCACTCGCATCCCCCTTAGAAAAATCTATAAAACTTTTAGCTTCTTGTAATTGTACAAAAGGATCTACGATTTGTTTGGCATTTAAATGGGCATCAACGGATGAAATCCATGACTCCACATTTTGTGGCAAGAACCCGTTGACCCGACCTTGAAAAGGAAGGATTGCTGACCTGGCATTTACAAGCGTCACAATTGGAGGAGGATTAGCCTGGCCTACACCACTAGGTCCAGGGGTAGGGCTGACAGGAGGAGCCATGACTGCTGTATTTTTTTTTTCTATCCCTTTGACCCCTTTCAATTCTATCAAAATATCTATATGAGTACAGACGCCCACTGCGTAAACGCATATGTATAATCAAATTCCCCCAACACTGTTACTAATCCTAAAACATTTCCCCCTAGAGTTTCTGAAAGAAAAAGGAATTAGCACAAAGAAAGAAAAATTCTAAATGAGAATTCGGAGTTTCTTATAACAAAGTTCAGGAATTCACTCACCCCAGTAATAATTGACTAACGACTTGTAATAACTACACTTCACTGCCCAAACTGAAATTAATACAAAATATCTGTACTTAGCTTATATATGAAGTCGACACGTCCTCTCTCTCTCTCTCTCTCTCTTGATGTTTTGTTAGCGATGTCTCGTTCTAGTTTCTTGTTGAATGTAGTTCTTCCTGGATATGTCTTGCAATTGTTGAACGCCAGTCCTTGGGTTTCCTAGGATGTTGATTGAAGATTCAGGTTGTATACTAACATATGTTGATGTTAGCTTTTCCGTTGGACTTAGTCAAATTGTAGATTCTTGTAGATAATGTTGAGTTCTTGAAGATCTTTCTCAGGTTTTACAGCTTTTATTTTGAAGTCTTGAAGATCTTTCTCTGGTTTTACAGCTTTTATGTTGAAGTCTTGAAGATATTTCTCTGGTTTTACAGCTATTATTTTGAAGTCTTGAAGATTTTTCTCTAATTCTTAGAGTTTAACCGCTGTCTTAGAGTTTAATCGCTGCCACCATTTATTGGCGTGCTACCGTTATAAGCACACATTGAGTATGAGTTGTTTTTCAGATGTATGAAAATGGATTAACTGAATACATCTTAATAGTTTTTAAGTTTTATTCTATAAAACAACAGAGTTAAACATCTCCATCACTGGAGGAAGCTGTGTTGGTCCAGATGACCAATTCTGGTGAAGTTTAGATATGAACTGAATAAATTATCGATATCACAGATATCGTATGCTTGGTTTACTTTAGCCACATGACGAAATCGGAAGACACCTGCATCCGGTGACGTCACAAACTTTCACACGAGGAGACAATGTGTTGACGTTAAGAAGAATGTCAACTTGCCGAGGTTTGCATTATATGTCCTGTTTACAATTTGAAATGCTACAGCAAATCCCAGGGTTAGCTCTTCCAACCAACATGACATATTATGTCATTTGTTTTAAACATGTAATATTAACTATTCTAATCATTACATATATATATATATATATATATATATATATATATATATATATATATATATATATATATATATATATATATATATATATATATATATATATATATATATATATATATATATATAGCAAACCTCGTAAAGCCATACATTAAGATCACCCAGTGGCCACCTCTCCACCATCATCTTAAACCCCCACCTGGTTATATCCCTCTACCCCTATCCCCAATGTTTGAGGTTTAAAGGTCTCACAGTTATGATAAGATCCTTCTGGTGGAAGTTTTTTAGTAATGGAAAAACAAAATACTAAGATGACAATATTTCATACAGTTTGCTTTCCAGGTGTTTAAAATTATATCATAACTATAGATAACGAAGTAAATATGCAAAAGACTGATTGAACAAATATCGAGAGTAATGGATTTTTTGAAGAGCTTACCGGGGGAGCACTTTTACGGTGTTGGACATCAGGACATGAAACGACAAATAAATTCATAATAATGCGAATGCTCATGGCTAAGGAAATATTTCCTTTTCCCTTGGGAAGGGTGAAGCCAGCTAGACTTGGACCTTTGAGCATTGAGCAACCGTCACCAAGGAAGGGGGTTCGCTTAGAAGTGAGCGACTTGCCCAGAAAATTTGATTGATTGACTGATTGATTGGGAATTTTTTGTCACCCTGATATCTAAGGTTATTGACGGTGAACCAGATAATTTGAGTAAACAATGTGTTGATAGGCTGCAATGTGGAGAGAGAGAGAGAGAGAGAGAGAGAGAGAGAGAGAGAGAGAGAGAGAGAGAGAGAGAGAGAGAGAGAGAGAGAGAGAGAGAGAGAGAGAGAGAGAGAGAGAGAGAGAGAGAGAGAGAGAGAGTAATGCTTAAGAAAATGCAAACGAGAGATATTTCCGTGTTATGAATATTAATATGAATAGTCAGTTCCAATATTATTCAAGAAAATTTTATATAGAAATAGGATAGGAAAATTCAAATAAAAAGTTATGATAAAATCTTTTGATGAATTAGTTTCGAAATAATATTAGATTACATTTCTTGAAAGAATAAAAAAGTTATCTCACTTCATTGCATTTCTTTGAGTGATATCGGTAATTTTCCTCCTCATATTAAACCATCCTAACGATGTCTCGGTTGTTTAACCTCGGCCACCTTTCAGGGCAAGAGGGGCATTATCTCTCCCGAGCCAGGTCTGGCCAGGCGACACCGATTTTGTTGCTGGGTGTAAAATTATAATTTGACTAAAGTACTTGAGACAAACAATCAGAAGCTCAACCTAACCGGCAAACAGGAAAGGAGCTCTTTCTGTTAGTACACAGCTGTTTAAAGGTGAATGACCTTGAGAAGAGAAAGATAGTAGTCAATCTCTGAGAGTTCACATTCACCTCACTCAGTAATCCATATTTCCCGTAGGAAAAAGGAAAAGGCAAAGACAACAGTTGAATGAGGAGGGTCAAGGCGATGACGATTCCCCTGCGTCGGCCGAGTCAAAGGTTATATGCCAACGGGAAGAACGATGGACCAGAGGGGGAGAGGACGTACCCCAGGAAGTGGAAGTGTCATGGCCTTGCACAAGTGTCATGTCGTATATGTATCGCACACAAAGAACAAACACTGAAAGGGAAACTGGAAACTTACCACATTTAAAAAACATATATATCTATATATATATATATATATATATATATATATATATATATATATATATATATATATATATATATATATATATATATATATACGGATTTTGAGCGAAGCGAAAAATCTATTTTTGGGTGAGATGGCCATGTCGTCCTGATGGAAGTTCCTATAGGGTAGCTTCCTAGGGTATATTACAACTACGGCGATATTCCCAGAGAATTTACCTTAAGGTACCAGAATTCTAACTCCTGGAGCGAGTATCCCTCGTGAAAGGGATATCGCGACATATCAGAGGACGTATTCTAGACACGTCACATGGCAATCTACATCCTGGACAGAGATTTCGTCTCGTAGGAGGTGATTGACGAGATACGAATTCGGGAAAGAAAAAGGGGGAGCCGCTCCCAAGGCTTCCCTATCCCCCGATTCGTATGCGTGCCTGGCGCCAATCCTGGTGCCATCTGTATTCCTTGTAGCGTACACGAGGTGCTACAGATACTGTATGTAGGGAGGGGTCCTACAGCCCTTTCTTAGAAAGGCAAGGGCGGGTCCATCAGGACGACATGGCCATCTCACCCAAAAATAGATTTTTCGCTTCGCTCAAAATCCGTTTTTTGGGCTCAAGCCATGTCATCCTGATGGAAGTGTACCAGAGCATTACTGTATCTGTGGATTCTCAGAACGTGCCGTACTCCCCGGAGGTAATTTTTTCCCGGTCGACTAGACCTAGAGACCTAAGATGTTACCGTTATACATCTTTTCAACTAACTATAAACTATGTTAGAGCTTCCTGCCCCCTACAGGGAAGAGTCCTACTAGACTCTGGAAAAGTCTCGAAGAGTATATATATCTATGTATGAATACCAGGCAAGCTAATATAGTGGTCTCGCCCTATATTAAGTAAAGCATAGTTTGTAAAGGACCACTGCGTCAATATGAAATATCGACCAGTTTTCCGCAAAATACTTGTGTTGGACAAAGGTTTTATATCCGCATAGGAGGAAAACCAATGCAACATAGCTTGCATAAAGGAACAATTCTATTAGAATTATCCCAGATAAGGTACATAGAATGAATGCTCAATTATACCAATAAATTTACACAGGTGAAGGAGACGCAAGGTTCTCAAGAACCAGATTATTGACAGGCAATAAATAGACAGGGTAACCACAATTATATATATATATATATATATATATATATATATATATATATATATATATATATATATATATATATATATATATATATATATATATATATATATATATATATATATATATATATATATATATATATATATATATATATATATATATA
This sequence comes from Palaemon carinicauda, assembly GCF_036898095.1. Lineage (NCBI taxonomy): Eukaryota > Metazoa > Arthropoda > Malacostraca > Decapoda > Palaemonidae > Palaemon > Palaemon carinicauda. The sequence goes on along the minus strand of NW_027169775.1, from coordinate 5,611 downwards.
TATATATATATATATATATATATATATATATATATATATATATATAAGAAGAGGATAACCCAAAACTTTAAGCATAAGTATGATAGTAAACAGAGCTTGTTTGTCTGAAAGAAAAAACATTAATGCCACTTTTAAGATACCGAGGTATCAAAGTCATAAAAGCCTGTATTACAAATCAATGACATTAGCGTTAGAAACGCTCGGCACACATGTCTGCACTTATGCTAGGTTCACCTTCGGAAATGGAACAGTCTGGATGGGCAACACAGTGCCCTCACTTAGTTTGTAGTACAGTATGTAACTACACACTCAACCTGGAATTAATCGTCCCAATTAAGACCACTGTTCCTCGCAGTTAAACAGTAGGGTTAACACCGCGACCCACTGCTACCACAGATCTCTTTTAGTTCCTCTACTTGCTTCGCATAGTGGCGAAAGAACACTCTGGAAGACTTCCAGCCAGTGTATGAACGGAGATGTTAAAAATCCATACAATTAAAGAAATTTAAGAATGAGGCAACTTTCCTCGGATCGTGACCTGCGGGTGTATTGTCAGGATCCGCTCTGCGAATAAAATATGTGATTTTCGCTCTGAGTTGATTCAGAGATAAATTTGAGCCTGATGTTTCTCCCCTGAATAGTTGACCACCCTTGAAGTCTGAAGTTCTATGAAGATAGACCTTTAGGCATTCTACTGGACATAGAGATGCATCTTCTTTCAGAGGGCAGATTCTCCAGGGACCCCACCTGTTGGTGGGTAACTCATTCTTGGCGAGAAACGTAGGATCCGGAAACAGGTTCAGTTCTTCCCCATCCAGGAACTGAACACGACCTGCCTCTCTCGAGAGGCTACAATCTCACTAACCCTGGCCCCGGACGCGAGTGCAAAGTAGGAAAATAACTTTTTGTGTCAAATCCTTTAACGCACACTCTTCATTGCTCAACAGAGAAGCGAAATGAAGAACTTGTCTAAAGACCATGAAATGGGCTTTGGAGGTGCTGAAGGTCTGAGCCTAGCACAGGCTTTCGGGACTTTATTAAAGATCTCGTTACCTAGGTCGACCTGGAAGGCATATAGAATGGGTCTTGTCAAAGCAGACTTACACGCTGAAATCGTGTTCGCTGCCAACCCTTGACCATGGAGGTGGGGAAAAAAGATAAGCAGAAGTCTGTCAAGATCTCCTGCGGAATCTTCGCCTTGACAAAAGGCCACCCATTTTCTCCAAGATGACTCATATTGCCTTCTAGTAGATTTGCATTTATATTCCTCAAGGAAGTCTATACTGGCTTTCGAAATCCCGAAACGCTTTCTCACCGCTAGGGAGAGAAAATCAGGAACTGCAGGGTCCGGGTTTTCTGTAATGAAGCGCAGACAGTTGACTTCTGGACTCGCTGGGTCAGAACTGGATCTGGTAGTGGTACAAACTTCAGCTACATTTCCAATGCCAGGAGGAACCACACGCTGTTCGGCCACTTGTGGGCCACTATTGCCGCTACCCTTTGAAGGATCTCAGTTTGTTAAGGACCCTCAACAGAAGGTTGTGAGGAGGGAACAGATAAATCTTGGACCATCTGTTCCAGTCGAGGGACATCGCGTCCACTGCTTCCGCTAAGGGGTCCTCGTACGGGGCACGTACAGGGGCAACTTCTTGTTGTCTTTCGTCGTAAAGAGGTCTATCTGCAGTTCTGGGACTGATTCAGAATGAAGGAGAATGATCCTGCGTCTAAGGACCATTCCGACTCTATCGGTGTGAGCCTGGATAGAGCGTCCGCTGTCACATTGCGGACTCCTTGAAGGTGAACTGCCGACAGGTACCACTTCTTCTTTTCCGCCAATCGGAAGACTGCCAACATCACCTGGTTGAGAGGTGGTGACCTCGATCCTTGTCGATTCAAGTATCTCACAACTACCTCGCTGTCTATTACCACTTTATGTGGAACGAATGACGCGGGGAGACTTTCTTTAAGGTAAGGAGCACTGCCCTAGCTTCTAGAAAGTTTTATGAGAAAGGTCTTGAATAGCCTGGACCAAGTCCCCTGGACTTTTTTCCGATGAGAGTGACCTCCCCATCCCTCCTTCAAGGCGTCTGAGTGAATCGTCACCGACGGGGGAGGTGGCTGAAGAAGAACCTGACTTCTTTAGATGTCTGGCTTAGGACCAAGACCTGAGAAGAGTACTTAACCGAAGCGGCTGGTCTTCTCAGATCTCTTCACGCGTTTGATGCATAACTTCTCCAAACTCCGATTGCATCCTTTAGCTGTGCTCTTAGCACTGGGTCTGTCACCGAAGCAAACTGGAGAGAGCGCAGTACTCTCTCCTGCTCGTGTCTTGATATCCTTTCGGAATCTTGAAGTCTCTTGACAGAACCCGCTATCTCCTTCCTTTTCTTCGCCGGGGTGGAGAAATGGTGTGACAAAAGGTCCCAGTGGATCTTAGCCACTGGAACTTTTGAGATGGAGAAAGTCGAGACTTTTTCTGTTGATCTTGAAGCCTAGGTACTCTAGGAACTGGATCACTTGACTGGAAGCTTGCAAGCATTCTGTCTCGGATGCTGCCCACACCAACCAGTCGTCCAGGTAGGCTACTACCTGAATTCCCTTTAGGCGAAATTGTTTGAGAGCTACGCTCGCAAGCTTCGTAAAAATCCTTGGAGTTATGTTTAGCCCGAATGGCATGGCTCCAAAGGCGTATAGTCTTCGTTGTAGCCTGAACCCTAGGTAGGGGGAGAGTCGATGGCTAATTGGAATGTGCCAGTAGGCGTCTGACAAGTCTATAGAGACGGAATATGCCCTCTTGGGCAGTAAGGTCCTTATGTGTTGCAGTGTTAACATTTTGAATTTGACATTCACAATGAACTTGTTAAGTGGCGACAAGTCCAGAATGACTCTGAGCTTTTCCGAGTCTTTCTTGGGAACACAAAACAGCCTCCCTTAGAAATTGATGGGCTTCACCCTTTTTCTCCAACCGTTCTTGAACGTACTCCTCCATAACGGGGGTGGAGTGTTGGAAAAACCGACGGTACGGGGGTGGAGTGCTGTACCAGCTCCCGCCCAGTCCATTCTTGAGTAGGCTGTGGGCCCAGGGATCGAAGGTCCACCGATCCCGAAATTTCAGAAGTCTCCCTCCTACCGGTATCACCTCACTTGGACTGCCGTCCTGAGGTCTTGCCTTCCTGACCACGACCACCCCTGAATCCCCTTCCCCTTGAGGGGCGTCTAGACGAGCCTCTGGCTGCTCCTCTAGGCTTTGCTCGAAAGGAAGTAGATTGCCCTTCGAATGCTGGGGTGAATGTCGTGGACTGTGTCGACACGGCCTGGGGTACCCACTGGAAGGTGGTCGGGGTTTGTGCCACAATCTGGGGCACTGGGGGCAATGGCAATTGCAGTTGCTGTTGCTGTCTAAGAGGCTTGGCTGGCCGAGACGGTAGCCTAGTCCTCATAGTCTTCCTCTTTGGTTGAGGACCCTCATCCGGGGAAGACTTTCTTTTGATAGCCAGGCCCCACTTCTGGAGAAGGTTTCTATTCTCCAAGGCGGCTTTATCAACAACTTCTTTGACCAAGTCGGTAGGGAAAAAGGTCTTTTCCCTAAATGTTGGAGGAGATTAGTTTCTTTAGCTCGTGCCTCACCGTAGCCGAGGTAAACACGAACTCCCTACAAGCTCTCCTTGCCTTGACGAAGCCATAAAGGTCCTTCGTCACTGTGCCAGATGAGGCTTGGCCACTACCATGAACATTTCATGGACCTTGGGGTCACTTGCCATCGTCTCGAGAGTAGTCTGAAGAGACATTGAGGCAGTCAGTCTTTCTTTTGTATCGAACTCACTTCGCAAAAGAAAGTCAGACAGCTTAGGGAGGTCCTTGCCGAACTGACGTCCAGCAATATCAGCCTCCAACTTTCCCACTGAGAACGTAAGATGGACGTCTTTCCAGTCTTTGTGGTCCATAGGCAGGGCCAGCGACAAGGGTTTACACTCCTCTAGGGAGGGGCAAGGACTTGCCGGCCTCGATTGCTTTTAGTACAGCCAGAAACCCTTTCTGTAAAAGGGGGAAGCTCTAGTAGGCGAGGACACAAAGGAAGGGGAGCTTCCTATTCAATGCAGCTACCTTTGAGTTAGAGAAGCCCCTCTCTTTCATCGAGGATGAAAGTAGAGCTTGAGCCTTAGCATGGTCCATCACTATGACCTCCTTCGGCTCTGTCTCCTCCTTTGAAGCTGGTTCCTTCCTCAGCCGGACATAACAGTCCGGATATGATGCCTTGCTGGGCCAGAATTCCACCCTCCAGGGGAACTGAGCCCAGCTTATCTGAGATGACGATCTTTGCAGTCGTCATCGGCATGTGCTCAGCATACCTCCGTGGGTTAGCATCTGAGCACAAGGGAAGGTCTTTCACATTGAGCTTTTTCTGGGGCCCATGTGATTCTGCAAGGCACTGCATTCGCAGTTCCATTGCAGCCGCCTTCTCCTGATTTTCCTTCTGCATTTGTTGGATCATTCCAACAATAGAAGAGAGGGCCTGTCCCAGCTCTACTGGGAGACCGGCCGATGTAGAGGGGCTTGAACTTCATCCTGGGCTTCTGCCAGGAGGTCTTCCTCCTGACACCCGTCCACATCAGACATCCTGTCATTTAGCTGGATGTCTTGCATCGCGACCGCGACTTCAGCATCCACCTGGATCTGAACTTAGGGGATCTCCTCTTGAGGTTGGGGGAATCACTGCATCAGCTGATGCCTTAGGGAAAAGATACGCCCTCATCTTCTCACTTGGAAAGTAAGGGCCAGAAGTGTTCTTTTTGGAAGCCCCTTACCCAGGTACGAAGCTTCTTCCTAGCTATTTAAATGTCTAATTAATCAGGTTAGTGCACACAGTACATACCTGAGGGTCCCAATACCGGAGATCATCTCTTGGAGACAGCGTATGCTGCGTGTCTCCTACAAAACTCATGTCCGCAGAGGTTCTTGCTGCTGACATTGCAGAAAGCACTTCCCCACTTCGGAGTGTCCTTCTGTAAAGAGAAGAAATTTCCATGAGTATCAAGTGAACTATGTATCACTGGATATGCATAGTATAGCATAACAATTCAGAAAGGAAAGACACACACTTGTGTTTCATTCACAACCCATTGTTGCAGCCTTCCAGATAATAAAATCAAAAATGGTTTATCTCTTCTAGAGTAACCAATGCAAGGTTTCCAGAGGAAACAGGTGGAGCTCACACCTAAGCAATGATTTTAAAATCCTGGATAATAGACAGGGAAGAACTCAGCTTCCTATCTGAGGGCAACAGCAAAGGGATGTGCAAGAAAACACAATAGTGTTAGAAGATACAGTGCTGTACCAAAACCTTTACTATAGTTTTCTTCTTACTGTATATGCTATACAGAAGAATACTAGTCCAGTATAGGGGGATGTGTGCCGGCCTGCCTTTGCCGGCCGGAACACACCACAACTAGCTTTAAAGTATACTACTTAACAGCTATAGGGCGGCAGCACTCTGGTTCAAATGCCTGTGCCGGTCGGCAGCAACTGCCGGCCGGTAACAGCCAGTGTTGGCCGGCAATGGCTGCCGGCCAGCAACTACACAAGGTAGTACCCAGCTGCCGGCCGCACTCTT
>NW_027169774.1:20000-33699 GCF_036898095.1 Palaemon carinicauda | reverse complement strand
AACAAGTGAGCAAGTCCTGAACGCGGACATGGTCCTCGTAGAGGACATACCTCCGCCAAGGTGACCTAGAGCGCCATATGTCCTAGAATCATGAATTGATGTGACTTCGACTTTCAAGTAACGTTTGACCTTTAATTTAGCTTAACCATTCAATGGCCTTGGCAGTTACCTGACACTGAGGTTGAAGGACTTCAAGTGACCTTGATCTTCAAATGTACTTGACCTTCACGTGACCTTGACCTTCAGGTGACCTTGACCTTCACGTGACCTTGACCTTCACGTGACCTTGACCTTCAAGTGACCTGCTTGACTTTTGACCTTCAAGTGATCTTTGTTCATTTGCCACTGATACTTAATATGACATTGATATAATGCACCAATATGACCTTGACCTTTGACCTTTATAAATTTGAACATCACCCATGGGTTGCGCCTGGACTAGGACTTCCCTGTTGGCTTATGCAAAAGTCAGTGCTTTATTTCTGTCTCTTGATATGGCCACTTATGTCATAGTGACACCAGTGACCCCTGTGACCTTGACCTTGGGGTGACCTTGACCAAAATTTAATCAGTTCTTCCATACACATTGGGGAACTACTTGGCCAAGTTTGAAGTGATTCCGTGTAGAAATGTGGCCTCTACGTTGTCCACAGACAGACAGACAAACAAACAAACAAACAAACCGAACCGAAAACATAACCTCCGCCGCTTGGCGGAGGTAATAAAATATTTTAAGGACAGTAACAACATTAAAATAAATAATTCCTGTATAAACTGTACATATTTTAACAAAACAAGAGGAGAGAAATTAGATAGAATAGTGTGCCCGAGTGTACCCTCAAGCAAGAGAACTCTAACCTAAGGCAGTGGAAGACCATGGTAAAGAGGTTATGGCACTACCCAAGACTAGATAACTGTGGTTTGATTTTGAAGTGTCTTTCTCCTAAAAGAGCTGCTTACCATAGCCAAAGAGTCTCTTCTACTTTATCGAGAGGAAAGTGGCCACTGAACATAACGTACTAATCAAATGACGGTGCCAGAGATAAATATCTAGATCAGGAATGAGAAATTTAATAGACCACAAGTTCTTCACCAACAAATTAAGATGAGAATCAAAGTTCCTGTCCAGATGTCTTAGTGCCTGTTTCCAGTCTCTGCTGTCTTCAAAAGTTGTCATTTTTATTTGTTGATGTTAAACACATAAAGGAACCCATATTATAAGTGTACGTGTGTGTGTGTATGTTTTGTGTAGATAGATAGATAGATGATAATACCACATGTGTGAGGAAAGAAAATATTTGTAAATGGGGAGTTATAGAATAAGGAAATAAGATTGAAACAGAATTTAGAAAGGGTTTTTGATATTCTCTGACGATACAGTACTTATTATGGGTAGTGAAGAGAAACTGCTGTAATTAGTGAAAGCTATACAAAGTATTTATGAGTAAAAAAAAAAAAAAAAGTTGACAGCAAATATGAGAAACATGATGGTTATAATGAGAAACCTAATGGTTATAAGGGTGAATGGAAATTACGAAGATAGAAAAAGGAAAGTTCAAATGAATGGTCTTTGGTTGTATACTACTGTTGATGAAGTGAGAATAGGTCTTTCTCTCTCTCTCTCTCTCTCTCTCTCTCTCTCTCTCTCTCTCTCTCTCTCTCTCTCTCTCTCTTTGATCGTTTGTGGACCTCTTTGCTTGAGGAAACGCACCCTGAATAATAGGTTGGTCTCCTTCTTGGATGCCTGGGGTTATCATTCTTTCATATCTGTGAGATGCTGGCAAACGAAAATTATATCTTTCTTTCTATTCTTCATGCTCTAAAACTCACCAAGTGGCCGGAGGCCTGGAGTTTTTCGCTTGAAAACGAGAATATAGTATGTATATATATATATATATATATATATATATATATATATATATATATATATATATATATATATATATATATATATATATATATATATATATATATATATATATATATATATATATATATATATATCTGTGTGAGTGTGTGTGCGTGTATTATTGTCCTTGTTATGAAGGTATTGGAATAAAGGCGACTGTAAGAATTATAAAGATATAGCTTTTACTTTGTTTATTACCACGGGATGTATATGGTAGAATCTGATTCAGGATGTAAGGCAGGTGACGGAGGGGTAAAATGGCAGAGGAAAGGCTGTAGTTTTATGCAGAGGGTACTTGCTATGAAACAGTTAAGCGAGAGGTTTGAAAACAAAGAGAAATATCTGCTGGTAGCATACTGTACGTAGACCTGGAAAAAAAGACATTGTGGAGGGTGTTGAGAACCATAATATAGAAAATTCGATTATTTTGAGAGCCCTAAAAACTAGTTGTGATAGAGATGATGCATGTTAGATTATATAGGCAGGTGAGGGAGTGGAATGGTGTAAAAAGTAGCTCACAAACATTCTTGATGGTTGTTCAACATCCTATTGGATGGAGTGACACCTAAGGTTAAATGTTTGTTGTGGCCTGATTGGTAACGTCTCTACTTGGTGTTTGCCAGTCGGGGGGTTCGAGTCCCGCTCAGACTCGTTAGTGCCATTAGTGTCTGCAACCTTACCATCCTTGTGAGCTAAGGTTTGGGGGCCTTGGGGGGAGCCTATAGGTGTATCTGCTGAGTCATCAGCAGCCATTGCCTGGCACTCCCTGAGTGAGGATAGTAAGGAGAAATGATAGATTCTTGTAAGAAAGTTATGAAGTGTCTGCAAGAGGAGAAAGTTGAGAGTAAAAGCGAGATAGATTAAATGGAGTAATGAATGTTTGTATAGAGGGTGAAGAAAAATGGACTTGGTTGATTCTCGTGAATATATTTCACGTAAATGTAATGGACAACAGCAAGAGGAGAGAACAAACTAGTCTAAATATAGGAAAATTTAGAAGGATACGATATGAGTATATGCAAGAAAAGAGTTTTTTTTTTTAAGTTAAATTTGGAATTTGTGAAGGAGCCTAAAATGAAATTATTGAAGCTGTTTAGATGAACTGTTATGTAGTGTAAATATAGTTTTAAGAAAAATTGATCGAGAGTGAATATGGAGATTCATTGCAGTGGTGAAAAGATTAGCAAAGAGAAGAGGCATTGAAATATTTATCGTCAATCGACCTTGTAGTGGAAATGAGGGCAATGTGCTACGTAAAAAAAGACTGTCATTCAGAAATACCGGTTAGTATGAGAGAAAGATGTCCAGGAATCGTAGGAGGGCCTGAAAGACAGGTTTAAATTAAGCTGGTGTCCCTTATGTGTAGGCCTACTACTCAGGGAGCTCATCCTTGATTCCAGTAGTTAGAGGATGAATATGGCAGTAACAGCTTGATGCTCTCAGGAGCCACACCCTGTTAGGGGCAGATATATATATATATATATATATATATATATATATATATATATATATATATATATATATATATATATATATATACTATATATAATATATATATATATAAAAGTAACGATAAACATTGAGTGAGGTGGTCTACTTGCCAACAGACCAGAAAAGTAGTATGGAGAGAAGAGAGAGCAAGTGGTGATTTACCCTTCATGACGACATAATGATGCAACAAAAGTGCATTTGAGTGATATGATTTCAGATCCAAATAGATGCCGATGATGTATCTGGAATTTTAACTCAAATTATTCTTTAATGGATGCATTTACGTATTCGATCCATATGAATTATGGAATTCTGGTGTCTCTATGCAGTCACAATGAGGACAAGTTGAGTTGATTTATATTTTAATGCAGATAAATAGTTTAGTCATTACTTGAAATATTCTAAATTGAACTTTTAAAGATGAAACTCAGGAGTCAAGTCTATATTCATTTAATCATAGTCATTTCCGTAGAGGAGGAACGTCATGAAGATAAATCATAGCATGCCAGGATTTATGCCATCAAATATTAGTCATCATTTCAGAATTCATTTCACGGGTAAAAGTTTTGAGCAAAATCTGCCTAGACATATGCTAAAGTCTAGTTCTCCTTACAAGGTTTTTCTTTTTTTTTCTTTTTGAACTATCAACCTTTAGTCGCTGATCTTATATACCGATTTAAAAGTTAAGTGAAATTGTGTCTATCTATCTATCTATCTATCTATCTATCTATCTATCTATATATATATATATATATATATATATATATATATATATATGTATGTATATAAATATCCCCATTGCTCCATAAGTCTGACTAATTATTGTCCTTAAGATCTTGAGGAACAAGCCAGGATTCATCTGTAGTTGAAGCGTCATTATTGTGAATCCTTGTTCAATTTTTTGTTTGTTTTGTGTTTCTATTATGATAGTAATGATAAATGATCATTTTTATTTAGTTTTATATTGGCAATATTTATTATTGTTAATGTACTTATAGTGTGGAACTACGGTGGTGCTTGAAAGTTCTTGCTTTTCAAGCTCAAAAATATATCGTTTTTATAGTCTTACATTTAGTTCATGAAAATATCGTTGCCTATTTTGAAAACAGACATGGTTGCTCAGTTTATTAGTTTGTTATATATAAAAGGAGACTTTTCTCTCTCTCTCTCTCTCTCTCTCTCTCTCTCTCTCTCTCTCTCTCTCTCTCTCTCTCTCTCTCTCTCTCTCCCTGCCTTTTAAATCTATGTTGAGACTGAGTTTACTCTTCGATTACCGCTTCCACTTCAATCCGAATGTAAATAGGTACTAGATTGCTTGTGCTTGGATTAGGAAAAGCTGGAAATGGGCACCGTCAGCTGATTATAGACAAAAGAGGTAGAAATGTTAGCGCAAGTGAGAGGATGCAGCAGTGGAATTTTTTTATTATTTTATTTTTTTTTATTTTTGTACAAGTGTAAAGAATGGAGGACGATGGGTTGATGAAAATAGTATATAATTTGGAAAAGAATAATGAGAAAACCCAGTAAAGATTGCATGTAAATAAAGGTGAATAAAGCAAGAAAACCAAGTAAAGATGGAGTGAGAGTGAGAGTGCAAAGTAAAGGTGGATGAAGCATTATGTGTGTGGGATTTGACGTGCTGTGGATGAACTTTTATGTAAGTCAAACACGCTACTAATGTTATAGAAGTTTTTCCACAGTTATAGCAGTCATCATTTTTTGTTGTCTGGAGAAACCTTCTTGTTGGGGAAACAACTTAATGTCGAGAAAAAATCTTTCATGATGACCCTTTTAACAATGCAAGGTATAATTCTAGAAGCTTCTCGTGTTTTTTTAATTTTTTTTTTATTTCATGGGGGTGTTAAGGTTGCATCTCCATGGCCATAACGGCCCTGTTATTTGCGACGCATGGAATTCCGGCCAGAGATCGTTAATATACTGGCTTTCAGTAAAATAGCTTTGGAATAAAGTTTTTTTTTTCCCACATCTGTGTTGTGGATGAAACCATATCAGTGAATCACCAGTTTGGCTGGCTGGGGAATTCTGTTATATTTGGAAATGGGTCCTTTTTTGGGCGAGTTTCTTTTCTATATATATCTTTACTTGGACTTCTACTTTATCTTTCTTCCTATTTGCTGTGTAACCTCTTGTAACTTTGACTTCATAGTGCAAATGCTGGGTTTCTCTGCACTTTCACATTCAGTCTTTGAAAGCCAAAGGAGGAAATTAATGGCCAATGTGAAAAAGAGTAAGGTTGCGAGAATTAATTGAATCTAGGAAGATTGTCATGAATGTTTAATATGATGGAGTATGTAGGAGTAAATAATATGGATGATGTCAAAATGAAAGGTTGAGGAGAATCACATAAAAATGAAGAGCAAGAAAAGTAGCAGGATGTGTGTGTGTTCAAGATTGGTCAATGACATGAGATGTATATTGAAGGTGAAGGTGGGGATGTCTGAAATTGTCCTTGAATGAACTTTCTTTGATGAAAGTGATGTAGTGATGCTGAATGCGAGTCAAAGATAATGTTTAAGTGGTTCAGATGAATTGTTTGTGAAGTCAATTTTGGCGTCAACATCATTGATAGGGTCAGAATTGTAGAAATACTCAGCAGCGGTCAAATTGTGAACATAGTTGAAAAAAAGCATTTAGTTCTATCATCCTATCAGTGACACCAAAGGACTCACAATGAGAATGAAATATACAATGATATCGTATTTACACAGGAGAATAGGATCCCTCAGCTTTCAATTTCTTGAGGATTCCAAATAAGTCAGATTTTAGAATAGTGGAAACTGCAAGATTACTGAAAACAGACTAGCATTATATACAGTATATATATATATATATATATATATATATATATATATATATATATATATATATATATATATATATATATATATATATATATATGTATATATATATATATATATATATATATATTATATTATATATATATATATATATATATATATATATATATATATATATATATATATATATATTTAGAAGCAGGTATTCAACAATTTACCCTATCAATGTAATTAACCAGCTAATGGAAAAATGAGCAGAGTATGACAAACTACTATTTATGTCTTTTTATAGACTATGAGAAAGCTTTTGATTCTGTTAAAACTTCAGTAGTAATGAAAGTCCTTCAAAAACAAGAAATAGACGAATCTTACATTGAAACACAAAGCTAGTAAAAAATCCAAATTTAGAAACGAGTTAGACAGGGAGCTCTTAAAACACATAGAAATAGTAAAAAAAAATTCCTATTGAGAAATGAGTTTGACAGGGGAACTCCATCTCTCCTAGATTGTCCACAGCCTATAAGAAGTTTATAAGAATTAAGAATGGGACAATGTCGGAATTAGTATTAATGGGGAATACGTTAACAACTTGGAGGTCTGCATATGACAAAAGATCTCTTTACTGAGTTATGGGATGAATAGAAAAAGAGGATGAAAGATATGAATAGAGAAAACCTAAATGTAGGATTGGAAATGAGTAAAACTAAGGTGATGTTCAATGAAAATGCAGAGAGACAACGAATAAGGGTTGTGGACGAACATTTGGAGATTGTTAATGAAAATACGTCCTTAGGACAGACAATAAATGTTTCTCCAGGACATGGGACTGAATTAAACGAAGGATAAGCATGAGATGGAGAGCTTTTTGGTCAGCAAAATGAGATTAGGAAAAGTAAAATGACATTTTTTCTAAAAATACATTTTATTTCAGTGAGATGGTCCTACCAGTATTAACTTAAACATCTGAGAATTGGAGCCTCACCAAAGCCTTAGGAAATAAGTTAATTTACAACTCAAAGAGACTATGGAAAGAATAATGATGGGAATAACACTAATAAGGGATAGGAAAAGAGCAACAGAGATACGAGAGCAAACAAAGTAGAGGATATTCTAACATGTTAGAAAAAGAAATGGACATGGGCAGGGCCATATAATGAGAATGACCAATGATAGATGAATCAATAATAATATAAGGGGTCCCTAGAGATTGCAAAAGAACCAGGGGAAGGAAGAGAAACCGATGGATTGACGATCTAAGACAATTTTAGGCGTATAGACTGACATAACGACCATAAACTGACGTGATTGGAGGGGAACATGTTTGAGGCCTTTGTCCTGCAGTGGACTGATATACAGTATATATATATACACACACATATATATATATATATATATATATATATATATATATATATATATATATATATATATATATATATATATATGCAATCATACATTAAAGATGAAAGCTAGAATTTAGGTGTTCTGATTTGAGAAACGAGTAGTAATAGCTGTAGGTTTTTCGATGAAGTATTATTATTATCTACTATTTCTTTTTCATACAAACCAAACACTAACTCTACGTAGAAAAGCAATGCAATAAGCCCTAGGGACCTATTAGGGAAAGTGGCTCGATACGGAAAAAGAAACAAAAGTAAAGAATAAACTATATATATAAAGTAACAAAATTTGAGTAACAAAAATTGATAGAACTACGGAACATAATAAGATAAACAAAATTGATATAACTACCGAACATAATATGATAAATATTGATAAATATTCTTTTCCAGTTTTGAAACCTATCACACTTGCCTAAGGAAAAAAAAATATTCACAAGTGGTTTGATTAGTATTTTTCTAAGTCTCTCCTCCTCCTCCTCCTCCTCCTCCTCCCTCCTCCTCTCCTCCTCCTCCTCTCCTCTTATTAATATACAATCTAAAACTTTGCAGTGCTAAATCCGCCTTAAAGATAGCTGATTATGCCTGACAGCTGGGCGAGAACAACGCACCTTTGTCAAACTGTTAATCAAGATAAAAGCAGGTTTAATCCCAGATCAGTTGCCATAATAAAACTGATGATCAAACCAATTAATCAAAGAAGTTAATCTGATCACAGCGTTGTTAGTCGTTGTCCAGTCGAGTACGTTCAAGTGTCATGTTTTATACTCGTCCAATTGAATCAAGAGTCATTTCTCAAACCCTCATTTGATTAAGCACGACAATTTGTCGGTTCTTCGCAGGGAAAAACAATATATTATAACGAGCTGGTGATTTCCCTCCCGCGACTGGTTCCCATTTTAAGTGACTTCCTTTTAGTTCAAGTCTAATGAATACCTTTTGTACATTGACTTTAACTTGATTTTTTTGGTATTTTTATTGGGTTTAGCTTTAGTGAAACATCATGGAGTAGTTAAGTCTGTATTCCCCTGGAGACCACGATATATGTAGTAGAAATATAAGCCATTTAATGTCTTATGTTTTACGTTCTTTGTCACTTTTTTTCTTAGTAGTTGGTGATTCTGCTACTAATAGAGTTGAAGGTCGTATTATCACCATCATTGTAGTTGTTGCTTTTGTTTATGACCTTATATATATTATATATATATATATATATATATATATATATATATATATATATATATATATATATATATATATATATATATATATATATATATGAAAGGATGTAGTGTTAGTGTAACATTACAAGTTATGGCGTTTAATATTGTTAAAAAAAAAAAAAGTTAAGAAACGCCACGCAACTGGTGAAAAGGCGAACATATTCATTAAATGAGCTGACTGTTAGGTTCAAGCTTTCCTTGTTAAATATATTAAAATATTTTTATATATTAGTCAGGGCGAAGAAACAAACTTATAACTTACAAAGATGAAAAAGATGATTTCGTTATTTATTTCATCATCTGATTTTCCTTAGGTACGAGTGTTAGTCTGTCATTTAGTTTGGTGGTTTGTTTGTAGCTTAAACGTCGTTGACCATTTCAGTTTTTCCTCGTTCGATTCTCGTGTTCTGATAAAATATTGATCAAGATATCGATAGTAACCTGTAGCGAGTTCAACATTTCCGAATGAAGGAAGTGGGTCGTTCAAATCTTGAATTCCGGCCAAACTGAGCAGCGATGAAGTACATGGTCTAAGAAGAGAAGCACTACAAGTACTATTTCCAGATATTTAGACAACGCATAAAAAGAGAAAATTAATCTTGAATATTCAATCGTAGGTTGAAGCAATGCTAATGTCCAGACGACCTTGATTCGAGGTCACCAGCGATCACCTTCATGTAATATTGTATCAAGGTCAGACTGGTCTTGGGCGGCACAATCATGTTAAATGGAAGAATTTATTTATCGAAACGAAACAACTTTCGAAATATTTTTTTGTCTTCAATGTAGCTTAAACGGCAAGAGTCTTTTTTCATTGCATTTTAGTAAGTTTTATTTTTTATTTTTGTATGAAATTTTTCCCTGCCTATTTGCTTTTTTACAATGCGTTTTTAAGGTTTCTTACGTATTCAATTTTTCTCAGGTCTCTCATAGCTTATTATTATTATTATTATTATTATTATTACTTGTTAGGCTACAACCCTATTTAGAAAAGCAGGATGCTATAAGCCCAGGGGCCCCAACAGGGAAAATAGCCCAGTGAGGAAAGGAAACAAGTAAAAATAAGATATTTCAAGAACAGTAACAATATTAAAATAAACGTTTCCTATATAAACTATAAAAACTTTAACAAAACAAGAGGAAGAGAAATAAGATAGAATAGTGTGCCCGGGTGTACCCTCAAGCAAGAGAACCTCTAACTCATGACAAGTTAGACTGAGATCACTTGCACTGTGCAAGAAAGGTAGCGAGGACAAATTATGTTGCAGCAAACACACTGGCACCTAGACAGAGGGACAATCTCCTTTTATGCAACAATATACAAGGTCTTTGGAGCATGTTTCACCTCATAGCAGGGATTGCAATGACAAAGTAAGCCTTAGAGATCCACTGACGAACGTACAGAGTAAATTCTATAGTCATTTGACTTCCTCAGTTGGTAATAATAATAATAATAATAATAATAATAATAATAATAATAATAATAATAATAATAATAATAATAATAATAATTAATAATAATGACGGCAAAAACCCCACAGATATATTTTCGAAGAACAGAAGGTGATCTTTAGTTTACAGTGTCTTTTTTTATGCCCAACCCCACCCACCCCACCCTAAAAAAAAAAAAAAAAAAAAAAAAAAAAAAAAAAAAAAAAAAAAAAAAAAAAAAAAAAAAATACATATATTTCTTATACGGACTAGTTTTCTATATGTACTATGTTTCTCATATACTTTTTTTAAGTTTTAGTTTACAATGACTACGTCCGTCTCATAAACAATGATTCAATTTAAAAAGGAAATTAATACTCCATATATAATTATTTCCCTTTGCCATTGTTTTCAAGTCCTTTGAAAAATTTGTCTTTATACTCATTTAGATCTTGACAAATTCTCCTGCATATTTCCCTCTTCTCCTTTACAGACTTTTTAATTAGTTGGGTTTATTTCTATTGTGCAAATCATGAGAAAGTTGTGTTATGATAACTTTTCCTGTACCCTCATGAATTTAGTTTATTTTCTTTATTTCACCTTGTTAAGTATTTCATAGCCAATATTTATTTTCAAGTTCTTTAGATTTTTTTTTTCAGGAAATGAAGACTGCGTCTCTTGGAATTTTTTGTTCAGTCGTCTTATTTTTATTTGAAATCAAGTCTTTTATTATTATATTATTATTATTTATTAGTAGTAGTAGTAGTAGTAGTAGTAGTAGTATTGTTATTATTATCATTATTATTATTATTATTATCATTATTATTATTATTATTATTATTATCATTATCATTATCATCATTATCATTATTACTATTAATTATTATATGCGAGGACTCTACCATCATAGTTTCGGCTGATTAGGCAGGGGTTCGAATCTCTGCCCAGCCAGATGCTATTAACCATAGAATGAATTCCAGTGGATATATATTCCCAAGATAGAATTCGGTATTAATTGCCATTCGTGGTTGATATTTACATTGATTGAAATCACGAGTGTTAGTGATATATATATATATATATATATATATATATATATATATATATATATATATATATATATATAATATCTATATATCCAAATTACATTTTGAAACAGAAAATGAAATACTGAGGCAATGATGATTTCAAATTTATGGTTTCTGGCAAGCGACTCTAAAGTACTGACAGAGAGAGAGGAGAGAGAGAGAGAGAGAGAGAGAGAGAGAGGAGAGAGAGATGAGAGAGAGAGAGAGAGAGAGAGAGAGAGAGAGAGAGAATGTCCCGGAAATTCTTCGATTCAGAAAGTCTTCAGAGAGTATCTTTTCTCTTAGTTGCAGAGGGTGGAAAGACACTCGAAGATTCTTCGTGTTCCTTCATGTTTCCCCTTTATTATTATTATTATTATTATTATTATTATTATTATTATTATTATTATTATTATTATTATTATTAATCAATGGAAAAATTAAATTCATCCTCGGACAGAAGAAAAGAAAGGTGAATAATAAGATAGATAATATAAAACAAGATGAAAAAGAAGAGGAGGAGAATTTCCCTGAAGCCGTTCGGAAGATTCTCCGGAGGCTTCAAAGAATGAATGTGTGAGAGACTCCGAGCTGGGAGGGGATCTTGAGGGTATCCGGGAGATCACTTCTGGTTTTTCAAATTAAGGTTGATCGAAGGAAAAACATATGGTAATCTAACATAGATTTGAACATCATTTCGGTATGTACCAAACAGCGATCAGCACAATGAGGAAAGCATTTAACGGAGTTTTTGGAGGATTATTCAAGGCATCACGGCTTACAGCTGATCTTCAGGAGCAGCAGTCGGCGTGTGAGAGCTATTTCTTAGAACTCGAAGGACGAATGAAGGAAATTCAGGACTCCTTCGCATTCAGGATGGTCTCTGGCTACTGCCCAAGAAGAATGACTACTCTGAGGGCGGGATCGGAGACGTTCCCGTCCTCCAGGGACTGTTATCATCCTTCCCTGTGGTCGGGGGAATCTGGAAACCACGGCAGGATCTTCAGCAGTGTCAACTGAAGGTCCAGACTATGGAACGAAAACTGGAAACGCTCAAGACTGATCTGAAATCTATTGGAACTCTGGGAAATTTCTGCCAGACTTCGTCACTAGAACTGAGGGTGAACTATTGTTTCCCAAAAGAGTGGTGGCAATTAGTTCTGGGTTGTTGTGGTACGTATGATTGGGGCTGGGAATATCCTGTTGTGGAAATTCTTGTCCACAGAGGAGGAAGAAAAGGAACTAAAGGAGTTGGGTAAAAATATTCAGCTGGAGATGGAAAAAACAAGTTGAGTTTTTGGACAGAGAATTGGAGTGTGCCTGGGAAGAGATCAACTTTAGATGCCAGGTGGAATCTAAACCAGAAGAAGAGAAGAGAGAGAGAGCTGAAGGCAGAGATTCAACGTCTCTCCAATACTATGGAAACTCTTCAAAAGGAGCAAGAAATGGAAATTGAACATTTCTCATCCAAGTTGCAGGATCTTCAACTAACCAACGAGCAACTAAAGAGTGAACTCTCTAATAAAGAGTTACAATTGGAGATCATTTAGATAAATTAACTGAGAACGACCAAAAGATTCTTGGACTGACTCAACAATTGGAAAAAGTTCAGGAAGAAAATGAAGCCCGAATTAGGAGGGAAGACAAACTCGAGGAAGAGATAGAGGAACTGAAGCAGAGACTCAAGGTCTCTCCAACAGAATCGAAACTCTTCAAAAGAAAAAGAAATCGAGATTGAAAAATTCTCGATTAAGTTGCAACATCTTCAAAAAAGCAGCGATCACCTAAAATAGAATTATCTAATAAAGATGCTTCCATCGGAGAATATCTAAATAGATTAAGTGAGATGGGACAAATAAATCTTGAAATGAGTGAGCAACTGGAAAGAGCTAAGGATGAAAAAGTGACCTTTATTCATCGGTTGGAATCTGTATTTGAGGAAGAGACTGGGAACTGAAAGAGACAATGAGGAGCAATGGGGGATCATTAGAGAGATGAAAACAGAGAAAGAGAGGCTGGAGATGAGCCGAACTGAGGCTAGAATCAATGATTTTGGTCAGGAATGGAAGGTACAACTGCCGCTTAGAGGAGTTAGAAGGTAAATAATCAGAGAGATATGCACACACATGCACCTGCCTCAAACCAAGTATTGACTACTCCCTCTTCTCCCTACCAGAGGACAGGAAGAGCTTTGCATGGCCGGAATATATATATATATATATATATATATATATATATATATAAATATATATAATATATATATATATATATATATATATATATATATATATATATATATATAATCTACATATATATACATATATATATGTATATGTACTATTATTATATATATATATAT
>NW_027169774.1:10000-12500 GCF_036898095.1 Palaemon carinicauda | reverse complement strand
GAGAGAGAGAGAGAGAGAGAGGAGAGAGAGAGAGAGAGAGAGAGAGAGAGAGAGCACATACGAAAAGTTAGGATAAAGTGAATGAATTTTGATATGTTAAAGTAGATCTACACCATTGTTTTCTAAGTAGGTTTTCTCTATTGTTTTCTTTTTCTTTTTCTATTTTGTTCATAATGTGTCATTTATTATTATTTTCATTATATTATCTATATAATTTTCATCTTTATTATGAAACGCAAATTTTCAAGTATATTTATTTTTTTAATTATACACTTATTATCGTCTATAAATCTCATTTGTTCAAGGTATTATTTTTGCGCAAACAAACGCACGCACGCACATTTACCATAACAAACGCACGCACGCACATTTACCATAACAAACGCACGCACGCACATTTACCATAACAAACGCACGCACGCACATTTACCATAACAAACGCACGCAGCACATTTACCATAACAAACGCACGCACGCACATTTACCATAACAAACGCACGCACGCACATTTACCATAACAAACGCACGCACGCTCATTTACCATAACAAACGCACGCACGCACATTTACCATAACAAACGCACGCACGCTCATTTACCATAACAAACGCACGCACGCACATTTACCATAACAAACGCACGCAGCACATTTACCATAACAAACGCACGCACGCACATTTACCATAACAAACGCACGCACGCACATTTACCATAACAAACGCACGCACGCTCATTTACCATAACAAACGCACGCACGCACATTTACCATAACAAACGCACGCACGCTCATTTACCATAACAAACGCACGCACGCACATTTACCATAACAAACGCACGCACGCACATTTACCATAACAAACGCACGCACGCACATTTACCATAACAAACGCAAGCACGCTCATTTACCATAACAAACGCACGCACGCACATTTACCATAAAAAACGCACGCACGCACATTTACCATAACAAACGCACGCACGCTCATTTACCATAACAAACGCACGCAGCACATTTACCATAACAAACGCACGCACGCACATTTACCATAACAAACGCACGCAGCACATTTACCATAACAAACGCACGCACGCACATTTACCATAACAAACGCACGCACGCACATTTACCATAACAAACGCACGGACGCTCATTTACCATAACAAACGCACGCACGCACATTTACCATAACAAACGCACGCACGCACATTTACCATAACAAACGCACGCACGCTCATTTACCATAACAAACGCACGCACGCACATTTACCATAACAAACGCACGCACGCTCATTTACCATAACAAACGCACGCACGCACATTTACCATAACAAACGCACGCACGCACATTTACCATAACAAACGCACGCACGCACATTTACCATAACAAACGCACGCACGCACATTTACCATAACAAACGCACGCACGCTCATTTACCATAACAAACGCACGCAGCACATTTACCATAACAAACGCACGCACGCACATTTACCATAACAAACGCACGCACGCACATTTACCATAACAAACGCACGCACGCTCATTTACCATAACAAACGCACCGCACGCACATTTACCATAACAAACGCACGCACACTCATTTACCATAACAAACGCACGCACGCACATTTACCATAACAAACGCACGCACGCACATTTACCATAACAAACGCACGCACGCTCATTTACCATAACAAACGCACGCACGCACATTTACCATAACAAACGCACGCACGCACATTTACCATAACAAACGCACGCACGCACATTTACCATAACAAACGCACGCACGCACATTAACCATACCAAGATGCTCCTTGCAACGGACCCTAGATGTTAGTCCTATTCCATTTTCACTAGACTAAGTAAAAGAAAAATAATTATCTTCTCAGGTAATTATGCAAAAATTATTCAAATACTAAAAAAAATCCTACATAGAAAATAATTGCGTAGGCCTAGTTTTACGTGTCAAATTCATTCACTTTATCCTTATAGCGAAGGAGACGTATCTAGTGTTCGAATGACTTTAATTCTAACTTCGACTTCGCATAAGTAGTTTTATTGTAAAGGCTTTACGGTTTTAGGCATGGAATAGGCATCTGCAAATCAAGTCACTTAGGCCTACAACAAAATGACACTTCAAATATAAAGTTATGATTCACAACTTAAAATGCAAATTTTGAAAACGAAGCCGATGTTGATAGGTCAAATCGAACATTAGGACTTTAAGAATAGAGTACTTATGACATTTCGTTCGTTTGTGCTCTCTCTCTCTCTCTCTCTCTCTCTCTCTCTCTCTCTCTCTCTCTCTCTGGCTGAAATTATTCTAGAAATATCATCTCTGGAGCTTCGTGATCAATCGAATAAATCTTAGAACGAAACTATCAGGAAAACATTAAATTCAAAGAGGAAGTTTCGTTGTGTTTCGAACTTATCCTTTTATTTCGTTTTGTAGACACAGACGATTGGAGATTGAAATCAAACCCTTACTGAGACGTGTTGT
>NW_027169774.1:0-2500 GCF_036898095.1 Palaemon carinicauda | reverse complement strand
TTTCAAGATTTATTTGTCCCATCTCACTTAATCTATTTAGATATTCTCCGATGGAAGCATCTTTATTAGATAATTCCTCTTTTAGGTGATCGCTGCTTTTTTGAAGATGTTGCAACTTAGTCGAGAATTTCTCAATCTCGATTTCTTTTTCCTTTTGAAGAGTTTCGATTCTGTTGGAGAGACCTTGAGTCTCTGCTTTCAGTTCCTTTATCTCTTCCTCGAGTTTTGCTTCCCTCTTAATTCGGGCTTCATTTTCTTCCTGAACTTTTTCCAATTGTTGAGTCAGTCCAAGAATCTTATGGTCCTTCTCAGTTAATTTATGTAAATGAACTCCAATTGTAATCTCTTTATTAGAGAGTTCACTCTTTAGTTGCTCGTTGGTTAGTTGAAGATCCTGCAACTTGGATGAGAAATGTTCAATTTCCATTTCTTGCTCCTTTTGAAGAGTTTCCATAGTGTTGGAGAGACGTTGAATCTCTGCCTTCAGCTCTCTCTCTTCTCTTCTTCTGGTTTAGATTCCACCTGGCATCTAGAGTTGATCTCTTCCCAGGCACACTCCAATTCTCTGTCCAAAAACTCAACTTGTTTTTCCATCTCCAGCTGAATATTTTTACCTAACTCCTTTAGTTCCTTTTCTTCCTCCTCTGTGGACAAGAATTTCCACAACAGGATATTTCCAGCCCCAATCATACATACCACAACAACCCAGAACTAATTGCCACCACTCTTTTGGGAAACAATAGTTCCACCCTCAGTTCTAGTGACGAAGTCTGGCAGAAATTTCCCCAGAGTTCCAATAGATTTCAGATCAGTCTTGAGCGTTTCCAGTTTTCGTTCCATAGTCTGGACCTTCAGTTGACACTGCTGAAGATCCTGCCGTGATTTCCAGATTCCCCCGACCACAGGGAAGGAGGATAACAGTCCCTGGAGGACGGGAACGTCTCCGATCCCGCCCTCAGAGTCGTCATTCCTCTTGGGCAGTAGCCAAGAGACCATCCTGAATGCGAAGGAGTCCTGAATTTCCTTCATTCGTCCTTCGAGTTCTAAGAAATAGCTCTCACACGCCGACTGCTGCTCCTGAAGATCAGCTGTAAGCTGTGATGCCTTGAATAATCCTCCAAAAACTCCGTTAAATGCTTTCCTCATTGTGCTGTTCGCTGTTTGGTACATACCGAACATGGTGTTCAAATCTATGTTAGATTACCATATGTTTCTCCTTCGACCAACCTTATTTTGAAAAACCAGAAGGGATCTCCCGGAGACCCTTAAGATCCCCTCCCAGCTCGGAGTCTCTCACACATTCATTCTTTGAAGCCTCCGGAGAATCTTTCGAACTGCTTCAGGGAAATTCCTCCTCCTCTTCTTTTTCATCTTGTTTTATATTATCTATCTTATTATTCACCTTTCTTTTCTTCTTCCGAGGATGAATCTAATTTCTCCATTGATTAATAATAATAATAATAATAATAATAATAATAATAATAATAATAATAATAATAATAATAATAAAGGGGAAAAATGAAGGAACACAAAGAATCTTCGAGTGTCTTCCACCTATGCAACTAATGCGGGGTTTACACGGGCGAGCAGCTCGTCGAGCCTGGCTCTACAACCTTGTGTTTGAACTGATGTTCGAGCGTGTAAACGGGCTATTTGGATGTCGAGCGCGCTCGTCGAACGGCTCGATGAAAGTCAGGCTCATCCTGACTTTTGTGGGCGGAGCTACATTGTTTGACGAGAGGTGTGAACGTGTGAACGGGTGTCGAGCATCGAACCTCAGGTTCAGTTGTTATTCAAACCTGCTAGAGGAAACATCATCAAAGAAATGAATAATAGCTGCCATTAATGAAAGTAAGAATGAGAAGGAAGTCGTACTTTGATTCATACATACATATCAGGCTCATCCAGCTTTATGGAAAGTTAAATCAAAAGATTATTCCAATAAGTAGCGAGAAACCAAGGAATAGCGGCTCTGCATGAATATTGAAAGAACTAATTCTAAAGCTTTAATTTTAAAGCAATAAGCAAGTTGGTGTGTGGAAATTTCTCTCTTTATAGTAGACAATCCTTCGTCCACTTTGATTTTTTTTCCTTCTTAGTGCCACTGCTAAAGCAATGGCTATCAAAACGTCCTTGTCGAGAGACATGTTGACGTTGTTTTAGAACGAGGCACACTGAGGCTCGATGTACTGTCTGAAAGCTCTTCGAGCCGTTCTACAAGTAGGTTCGACAACCGGGCTCGGCGAGCTGCTCGGCCGTGTAAACCCGCCTTAAGAGAGAAGATACTCTCTGAAAACTTTCTGAATCGAAGAATTTCCGGGACAATTCTCTCTCTCTCTCTCTCTCTCTCTCTCTCTCTCTCTCTCTCTCTCTCTCTCTCTCTCTCTCTCTCTCTCTCTGTCAGTACTTTAGAGTCGCTTGCCAAGAAACCATAAAATCTGAAATCATCATTGCCTCATAGTTATTTCATTTTCTGTTTCAAAATTTAATTTGTTATATA
>NW_027169772.1:32500-33768 GCF_036898095.1 Palaemon carinicauda | reverse complement strand
AAAAAAATTAAAATAATCAAACTAATCAAATCAAATAAACGAAAATTGAAAAAAAGGTGAATAAAAAAAGTTATTTACAGAACTGTAATGATTGTTTTGAAAGTGAAACAATCTTTCCTGAATTTCTATTTTTTCTTATCGTTTTACTTCTAAACCATCGCCGTTTACTAAAATTAGTCGTTTACTTGAATTATAACTGCTGTTCTCTTAAAAACAGATATGGAAAAAAATCCTTCTTCATTTTACATAAACAAAACAAGTTCTTATTATAGTAATATTCAAACTGGTTACACCTATAGCCCAAAATGCCTCTTGATTTCATCGAATCGGAAAAAGGTCGTAAGAAATTAGTTGAGAATGGATTTACATTTTACAAAAATGGTGAAAATGACGAACGAGTTTATTGGAAGTGTGATAAATATCCACTAACAAAATGCCGCTCTCGTATAATTACGACAAAGGATCACATAGTAAAATCATCTACAAATCACAATCATGTATTAGATGTGGCCGAAAGTGCAGCAAAGGAAATTGTGACAAAAATACGTCATTTGGCTAAGACAACACAAGGCGCACCCAGATCAGTTCTACCTAATGTGCTCGAAGATTGCAATCAAGCTGTTGCTCCAAAACTTCCCAAGGTGCAAAGTATGAAGAGAACTATAAGACAACAAACCCTCGCTGTACCAGCCCTACCATCAACATGCAGTGAAATCGTTTTTCCACCCGATCTAACCACAACTTTTAAAGGTGATCAGTTTCTGATGTATGATTCGGGACCGGTTGAAAAGAGTATAGTCACATTTGCAACAAAACGGAATTTACAGTGTTTATTACAAAGTAGTCATTGGTAGGCTGACAGAACATTTAAAACTGTACCTTTGCTATTTCATCAGTTATATACATTTCATGGACTAAAACAGAGTGTCGTTGCCACTTCTTTTTGCATTATTGCCAGATAAAACAGAAGAAACTTATATAGATTTTTTACAGCAGTTAAAGAAGCTTGAATTTTGTGTGCGCACCACTATCAATAACGATCAATTTTGAGAAAGCTATGATGAAAGCGTGTCTGAAGGAATTTCCAAATACAGAACAAAATGGTTGCTTTTTCCACTTCAGCCAATGTATTTTCTGTGCAATACAAAATAATGGCCTAAAACGAAAATATGAAACAGAAACCAGTTTTGCTCTACAGATGAGGATGCTACCAGCATTGGCATTCGTACCCGTAGGTAGCGTAATAGACGCGTTTGAATTATTGTGTG
>NW_027169772.1:7500-12500 GCF_036898095.1 Palaemon carinicauda | reverse complement strand
GAATGATTGCAAAGAGAGTAGCATCATCTGCATATGGAACGAGCTTATTTACTAGTCCAAACCCCATGTCATGTGTATACAATATGAAGAGCAATGCGCTGAAAACTAAATGAGGACTAGTGATGAGAAAAATCTGAAACCCTGTTAGGTCCCTTATTTACCTAGTGAATCAACAACTCTTTACATATTTTCACAGGTAGTTATTACAACATATCCTATGCCATATAATGCAGTCATTGAAAATAAGGATCGTCTTTATGGCAAGGCTATTTTATTCAATATATGGTCAATAACAACAGCAAAACAAGAGACAAAGGTTATTACACTGCTGGAATCTTTCTTCTTATCTAAAGGAGTTAGATATATGTATATATATATATATATATATATATATATATATATATATATATATATATATATATATATATATATATATATGTATAGGCATATATATATATATATATATATATATATATATATATATATATATATATATATATATATATATATATATACATATATATATATATATATATATATATATATATATATATATATATATATATATATATATATATATATATATATATATATATATATATATATATATATATATATATATACATATACACATATACATATACACACATCTCAACTTACAACATTCTTTACAATCCTAATACTATTGTTTGCACAGCATCGTAAGTTACCTAGAAAAAAAAAATTCCGTGGTGGACTTTAATTACACAGCCATTTTCTATAGAACAATTTTATCTAATATTTATCTTGGTAAAATATTTCGCAAGAGATTTGAGTCTGAAAACAAATCTTCTTGCTATATTTTTAGTAGTGCATCTAAAAGTAAAAACACATTATCAAGGAATAAATTTTTGTGAATGAATGTATATTTCCAGCATTGAATAATATTCTAAAATACTGGGTTTTGTATCCTAAAGGGTAAAGGGAAATTAATATTGTGAAGAAAATGGATAAAGTTTTTCATTTCAGTCTTTTTTAAACTGAATGCAATCTGATCGTTGAGATAGAGAAAAAAGTCTAATGAATTTTTCAACTATATATTCGCCTTAATTGCTTCATGAACTCCAGTTTTTCACAATTCTGATTTTTCTGCTCCAAATTGTCCTTCGTCTTTTTATTTGCCCTTTTGTATTTCCCAAAGCTGGAGGCAAAATTATATATCTGTTTTTGCATCCATCCCTAGAGCGTCCCGCTTTTTTGGTAAAAAAAAAATGCATTTTGAATTGGTTTACAAAAATTCTGGCAGAACGCCACTGCATCCTATCTGAACTTCAGTTCGTTAATCACCGTTCAGTTGCAAGTAATGAATGTAAATCCTTTTCCTGTTGAACCCGTGAATACAACTTAATTAGGAATTCTGTTTTTATCGTTGGATAAATGGCTGACACTGTCGGGAAAATAATTTAAAATTGCACATATGGTCAACAAGCATTTTATATGTCAGTGTCTTAGTACGTTATTACCGAAACTGTGTTTACAAATTGAAACATTGCTTATGATATAAGGCAAAATAAAATGAAATGAAAAAAATCTTTTCCTCTCGGCTAAGCAAATATGTGAACTTTCATATTTATTTGACGATGCAGTGATTAAAATAGCATTTGCTGCATTTGGAAAAAATACGGTGAAATATTTTTTTCCATTTTTATCATCTATTTATGTCCTTATGATAATCCTTCTGACAGTTATATTTATGATAATCTTGATTATATATTCTCTAAAGTAGATAACTCTTCACAGCATAATAATAAAAATAATCATAATAATAATAATAATAATAACAACAACAACAACAACAGCAACAACTACTACAATAATAATAATAATAATAATAATAATAATAATAATAATAATATTTATAATACTTCTACTACTACTACTACTACTACTACTAATAATAATAATAATAATAATAATGATAATAAAAATGATAATAATAATAAAACTATTATTATAAATAATAATAATAATAATAATAATAATAATAATAATAATAATGAAAACAAAATTAATTATATTATTAATTCTAATGATCATAACAATAATGGCTGCACCATCTTCAAGAGCTTTATATGGAATTGATGAACGTCTGTTGATCAGTGACTCGATCCTATAGGCTGAAAGTAATCACAATTCCCTGCTAAAAAAAAAAAAAAAAAAAAAAAAAAAAAAAAAAAAAAAAAAAAAAAAAAAAAAAAAACTTGACTTGCCAAAAGCCCTTGGTGCTTGCGAAGCTCTATTCACAATTTCCATTTCTTGGCGAAATTCAAAGAATTTGGTCTTTCGATTTGTATGATATCATATGGGTTGTGGTGGATCATTTCTTTGAATTATTGTTTAATTCTTGGTAATTGATACTTAAGCTTTCTGAAAAACAGGAAATGTATGTTTTCCAATTGGTTATGTTGTGCTTTTAGTATCCTGGCCATTAATATTCGGTCAAAGTATTTGTTTATGTGTTCTTCACCTCCTATATATTATTCATGGGAGCACAGTGGGATATTAGTGAAATACGATGATACACTTAACCTAAAATAAAACTTGTTCCCCCTGTTCTATCAATGAATTTCTAATAAAATATTAATGTACATCAGGCATAATTCAAAAACTTCTAAAAATATTTTATCAACCTGAAGCATTAATCAAGCATGTGGCATATTAAGCATTTCATACACATACGCCAGTTTTCAAGGTAATGAAGAGGGTGCAGTAAAAAGACGACAGAAATTAAAACATCCGGAAACGTCAATTTAAAAAAAAAAATAGTTTCAATTGGTTCAAAGCAATAAGTAATAACTGCGTTAGAGAGAAATAAAGGAAAGGGTCCCATGATTATAATCACTAAAGTACAGTTTTCACTTTTTCACTTTACATTCATGTTACCATTTCTTTCCCAAATACGGCTTCCATTCGGCAATTCCTTATACCGATTTCGTTGATGACAAAAATTAAATGCCACTCAGGGACATTCATCGCTATAGTAATATTGAGATTCTGACTTGGCAGTAATGTTAGCAGCAGGATCGATGCCTGTTTAGCCAAAAAAAAAAAAAAAAAAAAAAAACCATTATATAAGCGTTTATGTAACACGTGCCGGTTTGTGGTTATCTAAGAGAAGTGCAAAGTGATCTAGAAAAACAGAAATTATTGCAAAGTTGATAAATTAAATCATCATATCGTCACGAACCTTATCAATTTCAACATTCAAAATATATGCTCTTAAACTAATGCTATGGATGAATGAACAATTCATTTCAAAATACTATTTGTTAAAACATTCAAAATAATTAGGAGGTAATTAGTAATGAAACATGTATAATTCCTTATTTTGTGATAAATGTATCCTTATAAATTTTTCCATTGCTATGTCTTTTTGAAAGTAATATAAAGATATGTCTTAAGTACCCATGACTACAGTATTTCTTTTGTTTTAAGTAATTGCGTTGTACAAGAACACTTTCTTTCCTTTATTGATAAAGATATTTCCTCTGAACCCATGATGCTTATATGTCCCTTAACATAAGAATATATTTTTTTTCCTCTCTTCGGAGCTGTGTAAATAAATTTGCCTATTTTTCGAGTGTAGGACAACTTATACTGCCCAGTCCCAAGTAAGATTTGAAAGACGATCCACGTAGTATGAAAACTTTGATAGCATATAGTATACTAATTATTGCTTAGCTATAATAAAAGTTTTAGATCAAAAAAATTTTTTTTTTTATTGTTTTTGATTCATTTAAAATTCATATTCATTAGTATTTCCAGATTCTAAGTATTCCTTTACATTGCGATATTGTCGGGATAGCTTTCCGTCGTCTTATAGGGAGAACTCAAGAATTTCTTATTTCAAAATTCTATTTCATTCCACCGTTGATATTTTCCTCAGCAATGAGCAACTTCAACTGCTCTAGTTTACTCACCCATCTTGAGAAATAAGAATTCTTGCCTCTCTTAAGAAATGCCACATAAAACCCCAGTCATAATTAGCTCACACTACCAAATCATCATTAGTTAGGCTTACTTATTAAAAAGGCACAACAAAGTTATGCAGTTTTATTATTGTCAAACATGAGGTTGTCCTTATATATATCTTGCAAAAATACTTCTTTATTGACATTTTATTTCGGTAATTGTATTCAAGTACGGACTTTGAAGGGGAATTTACCTTGAGATTCTCGGTAAGTCCTTTTCCAGTTCCTGGATAATCTCACTTCAGGTAAGTGAAAAAACCCTTCACTTTTTATGTCATTTACTCTGGTGAAAGTTCCTTGAAAAATTATAAGTCTGGAAAAGTCGAAGGGAAGGGGTCCTTGAACAGAAAAGAGAGAGAGAGAGAGAGAGAGAGAGAGAGAGAGAGAGAGAGAGAGAGAGAGAGAGAGAGAGAGAGAGAGAGAGAGATTCTTACGACATTGTTTTTATTCCTTTCCTTTTTTGGGATAACTTGTATGTCATATATTTCTTATCTTGCATCGCTGTATGTTTCTCACCTAAATTTTGATCAAAAGTAGATCCCTATGGTATATGAAAGAGGTTTTTACTGATGATTCATTATTACATATTTTCTTTTCTAAATTCTTTGAAATCTCTATATGCGCATATCTAGAATATTCTTTTTAGGAAAGCTATTACCATAAAGTTAATTACCGTATTAGGAAAAAATAATTTCCAAATGTAACAGTCACATATAATTTTGTAAAGGTTTTATAAATGTTTATTATGCATTCAACCCAGGTTTCCTGCTAAACACGAGAGATATGATAATGATTTTCATAACTTAAAAAAATAGTGATTATCATTTTTATTTTAGACGGAAGGGAAATTTATATAAAGTAATCAAAAAAGAATCATTTAACTGGGATTTCATAAACCTGGCCAGATTACTTTTCCAAAATATGATTTTAATTCAAGGAGATTGCCATATTTTTTTAATACTCCTCTCCTTATATCAGTGAAGATTGAAT
>NW_027169770.1:12500-15000 GCF_036898095.1 Palaemon carinicauda | reverse complement strand
TTCATTCTGGTACCATTTCTCGATTTCTTTTTTAATTTGCCGATTAATGTCCTTATTCGTGAAGCCATTATTCACCAGAATTTTAGTAACTCTGTCAAGTTCCTCTTGGGTGCCTCTCCACAAAGAACAGTGAGAAATGGCTCTCCGAATAAAAGCCTTAATGGTGGCAGTTTTATACCGACTAGGGCACTCGCTGTCACCATTCAGACATAGGCCGAGATTCGTTGGTTTTACGTACACCGAGGTACTAAAACTATCATTGCTTGTTTCTACAAGGACATCAAGGAAGGGGAGACGTCCTTGGAGGCTGTGCTCTAGGGTGAACCTGAGCGAGCTGCATTCCTCGAAAATTCGGCGAAGTTCTTCTATGCTCTCCTGATTGGCCGTTTTTATGAAAGTATCGTCAATGTAGCGTACATAGAGGTCTGGTTTACTGATTTTTCGAAAAACTCTCTCCTCGACTACTCCCATATAAAAATTAGCAAAGAGGACGCCTAAAGGGGACCCCATAGCGACTCCATCTTTCTGAATAAATATATGGCCCTTATGGGTAGTGAAAGGGGCTTTCTTGGTGCATATTTCTAATAGTGCACGGAGAGAGGCCTCGGGGATGTTGAGGGTGGGTGTCGTTGTATCCCTATAAACTCTGTCCATTATGAATTTTATTGTTTCATTCACGGGAACGTTAGTAAATAGGGACTCGACATCCTTGGAGGCAATAACTCCGTCACTTGTGGAATTTCTCAGTTTTTCTAGGAATTCTGCTGATGATGTCACACAATATTTATTGGGGATATAGGGTGTGAGTAAGGTGTTCAGTCTCTTAGCAAGCTGGTATGTAGGGGCAGGGCACTGGCTGATAATAGGCCTGAGAGGGTTCCCTTGCTTGTGCGTTTTTACATTTCCGTATAAGTAGCCGAGCCCAAAATCACCTGAAATAGGTGGCAAATGGACGGCGTTGGTGGCAGCATTAATGGTTTGTATAATGTTGTTTGCTTCCCTCTTGATATCCTCAGTGGGGTTGCGGGACAATCGTTCAAATTTTGAGGTATCAGCCAAAATTTGATCTAGTTTCTCATGGTACTCCTCTGTATTTATGAGAACGAAGGCTGCAGTTTTATCTGCACGGCGTACAGTGATGCCTTCTTGCAATCTAAGAGCCTTGGCAGCATCTCTCATCTCCTTCGTGACAATCCCACTCCGGTATTGGCCACGGTCAGTGAGGGCTTCTGCCAAGAGTAGGGGTTGGAGGGCATCAGTCGTCCGTAGGGCACCTCTACGTTCATTTTCTTGTATGGTGTCAAGGAGGAGCTCGATTTCCAATCTCTTGTCAGTCGGTCTTGGTTTGGTCATGTAGTGGCAATTAAGGCCTAAACATAATATTTCTTCTTGAGCAGGCGTGGGAACGTAATTGGTGAGATTTACATACTCTTGCCTCTTTTCTGGGATCCTAAGTTTGCCTCCATTGATATTAATGAGTTTTCTTATTACAGTTTTGGTCCGATTTCGTTGGTCTTTCTCTTTTAGTTTATTAAGGAGGTAAGAGATATTTTCTGGGTAGGTAAGGTGATTCCTTTGTTGATCATTGTCATCAGGTTGCCTTTCATCACTTTCTTCAATAATACTGTGGTCTAGATTGTCTTGTTCCTCTCTCACAATGTATTCCGGGACCTCTCCAGAAGGGCGTGCTTGATCAATGGCGATGTTCTGGATTTCAGCCCATTCACTCTGCAGACGAGCAAGGCGTGCATATAGATCTTTCTTTTCATGCAGTTTAGTATCCAATTGCCGGCGAAGGAGAGATCTCCTGAAAGCACTAGTCCGCGGGTCATTACGTGCTGAGGGGTCATGCAGTCTAAAATTTGTATATTTTGGGAGTAGACCCTCTTTTAAGCAGGTTTTATCAAAAGTGATTGCTGCCTCAGTGGCGTTAATCTTGTAATTAACTTTTTCTATTGTTCTTATTATTTTCTTCTCTTCATTTGAACAATCCGTCAGTAACTGGGAAAGGGACATATCAATAGGAAGGTGATGAAGACCATATCATTCACAATTTGTCTTTAATATATCACAACACATTGTAAAAGTACAGATAATATGTACAAAGTATAAAACACTATCACAATGTTAGTGCACACAAAGTAATTGTCACTTTTATACAAAATTTATAAATTACGTGGAGTTAAGTTTAACACATCCTTCGACTCAACCGGTTTCGAGCAGTGAGAAGGTTTTCTGCTCATTGTCAAGAGTGAACCGAAATGCAGGTGTTGTTTTGATGGCTTATATACGGAGTCCCGCTACGAGATTCCATCTTCACTGGTTAAGAACCGCCCTAGGGCGGAGACCGTTAATCCTATTGGGTGGTGGCCTCTGCCTCGCCGGGATGTTTGGTGGGACATCATCAGCAGAATTCCTAGAAAAACTGAGAAATTCCACAAGTGACGGAGTTATTGCCTCCATGGATGTCGAGTCCCTATTTACTAACGTTCCCGTGAAT
>NW_027169768.1:30000-32500 GCF_036898095.1 Palaemon carinicauda | reverse complement strand
GCTCTTGACCCTTACGTACTCCATTATCAGACTTTCGTCTTGACCCTCACTTACATCATTACTAGACTTTGCTCTTTACCCTTACTTACTCCATTATCAGACTTTCCTCTTAACCCTCACTTACTCCATTATCAGACTTTGCTCTTGACCCTTACTTACTCCTTTATCAGACTTTCCTCTAGACCCTTACTTACTCCATTATCAGACTTTGCTCTTGACCCTTACTTACTCCATTATCAGACTTTCCTCTTAACCCTCACTTACATCATTACTAGACTTTGCTCTTTACCCTTACTTACTCCATTATCAGACTTTCCTCTTGACCCTTTCTTACTCCATTATCAGACTTTACTCTTCACCCTTACTTACTCCATTAACAGACTTTCCTCTTGGCCCTTACTTACTCCATTATCAGTTTCCTCTTGACCCTTACCTACTCCATTATCAGACTTTTCTCTTGACCCTTACTCAATTAATAAGTTTTCTTCTTGACCCTTACTTACTCCATTACTATATTTTCCTCATGACCCTTAATTACTCCATTATCAGTCTTTCCTCTTGGCCCTTACTTACTCCATTATCAGACATTCCCCGTGACCCTTACTTACTCCATTATCAGACTTTTCTCTTGACCCTTACTCAATTAATAAGTTTTCTTCTTGACCCTTACTTACTCCATTATCAGACTTTTCTCTTGACCCTTACTCAATTAATAAGTTTTCTTCTTGACCCTTACTTACTCCATTACTATATTTTCCTCTTGACCCTTTCTAACTCCATTATCAGACTTTCCTCTTGACCCTTACTTACTCCATATCAGACTTTGTTCTTGACTCTTACTTACTCCATTAACTAGACCTTTCTCTTATACCTTACTTACTTACTCTCCTCTTAACCCTTACTTACATCATTGCTAGACTTTGCTCTTGACCCTTACTTACTCCATTATCAGACTTTCCTCTTAAGCCTTACTTACTCCATTATCAGACTTTCCTTTAGGCCCTTACTTACACCATTATTAGACTTTTCTCTTAACCCTTACTTACTCCATTATCAGACTTTCCCCGTAACCCTTACTTACTCCATTATCAGACTTTCCTTTAGGCCCTTACTTACTCCATTATCAGTCTTTCCTCTTGAACCTTACTTACTCCATTATCAGACTTTCCTCATAACCCTTCCTTACACCATTATTAGACTTTTCTCTTAACCCTTGCTTACTCCATTATCAGACTTTCCCCGTAACCCTTACTTACTCCGTTATCAGACATCCCACTTGACCCTTACTCCATTATCAGACTTTTCCTTCTCTAGACTCTTCTTCCACTATCAGATTTTCCTCTTGACCATTACTCCATTATCAGAGTTTTCTCTCCTCTTTCTAGACTCTTCTTCCACTATCAGATTTTCCTCTAAAACCTTCCGTACTCCATTATCAGACATCCCACTTGACCCTTACTCCATTATCAGACCTTTCCTTCTCTAGACTCTTCTTCCACTGTCAGATTTCCCTCTTGACCCTTACTCCATTATCAGAGTTTTCTCTCCTCTCTCTGGACTCTTCTTCCACTATCAGATTTTCCTCTTGACCCTTACTCCATTATCAGACTTTTCCTTTTACAGACTTCTTCCACTGTCAGATTTTCCTCTTGACCCTTACTCCATTATCAGCTTTCTCTCCTCTCTCTAGACTCTTCTTCCACTATCAGACATTCATCACCAATGAATATTGATTCCTTTCGAATCACGTCAGCCTTCGTTCCAATCTTCAGAGGAGAAGAAACGATTGGAAAATCTTTTATACAATGGAGATTGGGGTAAGGAAGTCATCTACGAGTGGTCTCGTTCTTCATATGTGCTATCAATTCTGATTGTATATATATGAATAAATGAATTGCTAACCAAGCTGTATTTTCTCTCTCTCTCTCTCTCTCTCTCTCTCTCTCTCTCTCAAAATGGCTTTTCTTTATAAGTCTGAAACATTATGATAGCCAAGGCTTTCAATTGGTGAAAGACTGATTACTCTCTCTCTCTCTCTCTCTCTCTCTCTCTCTCTCTCTTCTCTCTCTCTCTCTCTCTCTCTCTCTCTCTCTCTCTCAAAATGGCTTTTCTTTATAAGTCTGAAACATTATGATAGCCAAGGCTTCCAATTGGTGAAAGACTGATTACTCTCTCTCTCTCTCTCTCTCTCTCTCTCTCTCTCTCTCATTATATATATATATATATATATGTATATATAAATACTTATGTTACTACATGGATATGAGTCATGTTATGACAATGAAACAATCTCCAATAGGTTTAGTAGATTTGAGAACAAAGCCCTCAGAAGGATATTGGGAGTTAAATGGGAGGACAGGATTAGAAATGAAACTATAAGAGAGATTACTCGAGTGCCATATGTGGATGAGATCATGATGATGGGTAGCTAGAGATGGTTTGGGCATTCTCTTAGCACTCCGCAAGAGAGATTAGATTACCAAACAATCAACCGGGCTTC
>NW_027169768.1:7500-25000 GCF_036898095.1 Palaemon carinicauda | reverse complement strand
AACTGAAAGGCAATAGTGATTTTATAAAATGTATATTTCCACTCCTCTTTCAAAGTCAAAACTAAAACCCATTTTTACGTTCACTCCATCAATCGTGATGACTGAATCGTGTTATTTTGTTCAAACAGACAATCTGATTAATAGGTTGTGAAGAACCATGTCAAATCAGACCCACAATGAGAGAGAGAGAGAGAGAGAGAGAGAAGAGAGAGAGAGAGAGAGAGAGAGAGAGAGAGAGAGAGAGAGTTATTTTGTTCAAACAGACAATCTAATTGATACAGGTTGTGAAGAACCATGTCAAATCAGACCCACAATGAAAGAGAGAGAGAGAGAGAGAGAGAGAGAGAGAGAGAGAGAGAGAGACCAATCAGATATAAGGAAACTTTTCCGAGCTAAAAGGGCACCTCTGTGAGTCGGTGCAAATCTGCCTCGCCGAGATAAATTGACCGTAGTATAGCTTCGAGAGAGAGAGAGAGAGAGAGAGAGAGAGAGAGCAATCAGCTATTAGGAAACTCTTCCGAACTAGAAGGGCACCACTGCGAGTCGATGCAAATCTGCCTCGCCAAGATAGATTGACCGTAGTATAGCTTCGAGAGAGAGAGAGAGAGAGAGAGAGAGAGAGAGATATGAATAACTGAAAGGCAATAGTGATTTTATAAAATGTATATTTTCACTCCTCTTTCAAAGTCAAAACTAAACCCCATTTTTGCGTTCACTCCACCAAATGGGACCCAATTGTGTCTAAAAGTTCCATTGTTCTTCACGTTTTCCATCCCAAGTCACGTCTTGTCCAACGATTGGCCTTTTCAGTCCAGTATTTGGCAAACCTACGATAGCATTCTCTTATGGATGTCCTTTTTTATCAGAAATATATTAAATTTATAGTACTTCTTACGGATTATGAACATGTGTGTTTTATTATTATTATTATTATTATTATTATTATTATTATTATTTTTATTATTATTATTATTATTATTATTATTATTATTATTATTATTATTATCATCATTGTTGTATTATTATCATTATTATTATTATTATTATTATTATTGCTTTTATTATTATCCTTATTATTATTATTATTGTTGTTTTTATTGTTATTATTATTATTATTATTATTATTATTATTATTATTATTATTACTATTATTATTATTATTCTTATTAACTTTGATACAACCCTAGTTGGAAAAGCAGAGTGCTATAAGCCCAAGGGCTCCAACAGGTAAAAATATTATATTATTATTATTATTATTATTATTATCATTATTATTATTATTATTATTATTATTATCATTATTATTATTATTATTATTATTATTATTAGCTAAACTACAACCCTAGTTGGAAAAGCAGGTTGCTATAAGCCCAAGGGCTTCAACAGGGAAAAGTATTATTATTATTATTATTATTATTATTATTATTATTATTATTATTATTATTATTAGCTAAGCTACAACTTTAGTTGGAAAAGCAGGGTGATATAATCCCAAGGGCTCCAAAAGGGAAAAATATTATTATTATTATTATTATTATTATTATTATTAGCTAAGCTACAACCCTAGTTGGAAAAGCAGGGAGCTATAAGCCCAAGGGCTCCAACAAGGAATGTTGCCCAGTGAGGAAAGGGAATAAGGAAATAGATAAACGACAAGAGAAGTAACGAACAATAATTAAAATATTCAACGAAGAGTAAAAACATTAATATATATCTTTCATATATAAACTATAAAAACTTAAAAAAAATAAAACAAGAGGGAGAGAAGTAAGATAGAACAGAGTGCCAAAGTGTACCCTCAAGCAATTTCTTATTCCTTCGAAACATTTCAATATTATGAAATATTTGTGATGTAACTTGCATCATAAGAAACAAGATACATAATATTTACAGGTTTAAATGCCACTCGTGAATGGCAGAGGCAAGGGACAGTGACATTGTCTAGACTCTAGAGAATGACCATACATTCATATTTTTCCCTATTGGAGCCCTTGGGCTTATAGCGTCTTGCTTTTCCAACTAGGGTTGTAGCTTAGCTAATAGCAATGATAATACCACGCCCATTCTCCATCACGTTGGGACCAGGGAAAGCCAGACAATGGCTGCTTATGACTTAGTAGGTAGACCTATAGGCTCCCCCAAACCCAACATCCTTAGCTCACAAAGATGGTAAGGCTGCAGACGTTGAAAGAAACTATCGAGTTTGACCAGGTCTCGAACTCTAGTTCAGCAAAACACTAAGCAGGGAGTATTATAAAGCTTGAGCATGTCTCGAACTCTTGTCCAGTAGAACGTCAAACATGAACGTATCCAGTAGGCCACGGAAACCCCAATACAAAGAAAATTATTATTATTATTATTATTATTATTATTATTATTATTATTATTATTAAAATTTTTATTTTTATTATTATTATTATTATGATTATTATTATTATTATTAATTTTATTATTATTATTATTATTATTATTAAAATTATTATTATTATTATTATTATTATTATTATTATTATTTCATCCTTCTCTTGAAAGATTTAAACATCATTCTTAACTTGAAATTGGTATGTTTCCTTTAACTTCCAATACTTGATAATGAAAATAACGAGGACCTAAAAGCTCCCCCAGAGGAACTATTTGCCAGGAAGATTACTCCTCCTAAGGAGAAAGCAGAATGAGAGTCCCAATAGTAGTGAATGAGTTATCTCCGGAAATCGCAGCTACTTACCCCTCCTGGGTAGGTGTGGTGGTTTGAGGTGGGCTCAGAATCCATTTTGGTGATTAGGATCTTAAATGGTTTTTAAAGGTCTGCCAGAAATGACTTCAGTTGTGGAAGAAAAGGGAGAGGGATTGAGATCTTAAATGGGTTTTAAGATTTTAAAGGGATTTTAAAGATCTGCCAGAAATGACGTCAGTTGTGGAAGAAAAGAGAGAGCGATTATGATCTTAAATGTGTTTTAAGATCTTAAAGGGGTTTTAAAGATCTGCCAGAAATGACTTCAGTTGTGGAAGAAAAAGGAGAGGGATTATAATCTTAAATGGGTTTTAAGATCTTAAAGGGGGTTTAAAGGTCTGCCAGAAATGACTTCAGTTGTGGAAGAAAAGAGAGAGGGATTGAGATCTGAAATGGGGTTTAAGATCTTAAATGGGTTTTAAAGATCTGCCAGAAATGACTTCAGTTGTGAAAGAAAAGAGTGTGATAGAAATCTAAAATGGGTTTTAAAGATCTGCCAGAATGACTTCAGTTGTGAAAGAAAAGAGAGAGGGATTGAGATGTAAAATAGGTTTTAAATATCTGCCAAAAATGACTTCAGTTGTGAAAGAAAAGAGAGTGTGATGGAGATCTAAAATGGGGTTTAAAGATCTGCCAGAAATGACTTCAGTTGTGAAAGAAGAGAGAGAGTGATGGAGATCTAAAATGGGTTTTAAAGATCTGCCAGAATGACTTCAGTTGTGAAAGAAAAGAGAGAGGGATTGAGATGTAAAATAGGTTTTAAATATCTGCCAAAAATGACTTCATTTGTGAAAGAAAAGAGAGTGTGATGGAGATCTAAAATGGGGTTTAAAGATCTGCCAGAAATGACTTCAGTTGTGAAAGAAGAGAGAGAGTGATGGAGATCTAAAATGGGTTTTAAAGATCTGCCAGAATGACTTCAGTTGTGAAAGAAAAGAGAGAGGGATTGAGATGTAAAATAGGTTTTAAATATCTGCCAGAAATGACTTCAGTTGTGAAAGAAGAGAGAGAGTGATGGAGATCTAAAATGGGTTTTAAAGATCTGCCAGAATGACTTCAGTTGTGAAAGAAAAGAGAGAGGGATTGAGATGTAAAATAGGTTTTAAATATCTGCCAAAAATGACTTCAGTTGTGAAAGAAAAGAGAGAGATTGAGATATAAAATGGGTTTTAAATATCTGCCAAAAATGACTTTAGTTGTGGAAGAAAAGAGAGTGATGGAGATCTAAAATTGGCTTTAAAGATCTACCGGAAATGACTTCAGTTGTGAGAGAGAGAGAGAGAGAGAGAGAGAGAGAGAGAGAGAGAGAGAGTGATGGAGATCTAAAATGGGTTTTAAAGATCTGCCAAAATGACTTCAGTTGTGAATGAAAAGAGAGGGATTGAGCTCAATCTTAAATGGGTTTTAAAGATCTGCCAAAATGACTTCAGTTGAGAATGAAAAGAGAGGGATTGAGATCTTAAATGGGTTTAAAGATCTGCCAAAATGACTTCAGTTGTGAAAGAAAAGAGAGAGGGATTGAGATGTAAAATGGGTTTGAAATATCTGCCAAAAATGACTTCATTTGTGAAAGAGAAGAGAGAATGATTGATATCTAAGATGTCTTTTAAAGATCTGCCAAAAATGACTTCAGTTGTGAAAGAAAAGAGAGGGTGATTAGTATATTAAATGGGTTTTAAATATCTGCCAAAAATGACTTCAGTTCTGAATGAAAAGAGGGGGATTGAGATCTTAATGGGTTATAAAGATCTGCCAGAAATGACTTCAGTTGTGAAAAAAAGAGAGAGTGATTGATATCTAAAATGGGTTTTAAAGATCTGTCAGAAATGGCTTCAATTGTGAATGAAAAGAGAGGGATTGAGATCTAAATGGGTTTTAAAGATCTGCCAAAAATGACTTCAGTTGTGAAAGAAGAGAGAATGATGGAGATCTAAAATGGGTTTTAAAGATCTGCCAAAAATGACTTCAGTTGTGAAAGATAAGAGAGAGTGATTCATATCTAAGATGGGTTTTAAAGACCTGTCAGAAATGGCTACAGTTGTGAAAGAAAAGAGAGATGAAGTTCAAATTGCGTCATCTTAAGCATGTTTGTAATAGTTACGCATATCTATGCGCTTATAGACTGACAGAGATGTATAGCAACTACATGTATACGCAAGTATACTTGCATGCACACAGCCACATTCAGACATATTACTTCTGCTAACGAAGTTAGAAGTAGGTTATGTTTTACCGCCTATTTGTGTGTGTGTTTGTTAGAGTAATGAAACTTGCAAGGATTAACTGTTATGTATTAAACTGAAATTATTTAATTTTGGAAGGTCAATGTCAAAGGTCAAGGTCCAAAAGTCAAGGTCACTGTCAACCAAAATGTCCAATTCACGTAATTAGCCATAAGTTTGGACATCGTTGTCACACAGAATTCAAACTTGGTTCATATTTAAGTGTATGAAAATCTTCGCCAATTAATGCATGTTAAGGTCGAAGGTGAAGGTCGAGTTCATAGTCAAGGTCAAGCAAAAGGTCAAATTCCGGTTATCAATCATACTGCCACAATTTTAATCGTAAAATAATGAAATTTGCAGGGATTTTAAACTGTTATGTAAAGAGCTGGAAATTATTATATTTTGGAAGGTCAAAGGTCAAGGACACGGATGAACAAAACGTCCAAAATCAGTCCAAAATGTCGAAAAATAAGCTGCCCTGGCGGAGGTCTGTGCTCTACTGAGTGCCCCTCTAGTTATTATTATTATTATTATTATTATTATTATCTTTGCTTATCCCTTCGTGTGGAAGGAGAGAATTTTCATAAACATAATAATAATAATAATAATAATAATAATAATAATGATAATAATAATAATACTAATAATTAAAAGTATATATTTAGGTATTGATATATTATTATTATTATTGTTGTTGTTATTATTATCTGTATTATTATTTTTATTATTATTATTATTATTATAATTATTATTATTATTATCTGAATCTGTGCTTATCCCTTCGTGTGGAAGGAGAGAATTTTCATAAACGTCATAATAATCATAATAATAATAATAATAATAATAATAATAATAATAATAATAATAATCAAAAAGTATATATTTAGATACTGATATATTATTATTATTATTATTATTATTATTATTATATTATTATTATTATTATTATTATTATTATTATTATTATTATTATTATTTGGGACAGATTCATCAATATCAAATATTCCTGTTAATTTATTATAATGACCAATCAAACATTCATTTAATCACCAACTGATTCCCAGGTATCAGGCGTCATGGTCCTATCATTATTTTTTGTATCATTGAGTATTTTGACTAATGAAACAAATTTCAGAAAATAAGCCCTAATCATTAACCTTTGATGATGATAAAAAACAGGAATTTATTTATATTATCCTTCAAATTCCTATAATGCTATTTGATTAATGAAATAGTTCGGCCTTAATTCAAAGCTGTTTTTTTATTTCAGCTTATGAATAGGAGGCTGTTGTATTTACAAAAATGGAATAAAGAGGTGATAATAGAATGAATTGGAGAGAGAGAGAGAGAGAGAGAGAGAGAGAGAGAGAGAGAGAGAGGATATGTTGAAAGGAGGTACCTGATAAGAGAGAGGACAAGGAATAAAGAGGTGATAATAGAATGAATTGGAGAGAGAGAGAGAGAGAGAGAGAGAGAGAGAGAGAGAGAGAGAGAGAAGGGATATGTTGAAAGAAGATAACTGATAAGAGAGTAATAATGATAATAATAATAATAATAATAATAATGATA
The DNA here is from genome assembly GCF_036898095.1 of Palaemon carinicauda. Lineage (NCBI taxonomy): Eukaryota > Metazoa > Arthropoda > Malacostraca > Decapoda > Palaemonidae > Palaemon > Palaemon carinicauda. The sequence continues at coordinate 18,475 of NW_027169768.1, read as the reverse complement.
ATAATCATTTTTTTTTCTAATTATAGAATTTTGTGGAAATAATTACTTCCGCCAACGAAGTTGGAATGCGGTAATGCTTTACGCCCCTGTTTGTGCGTTTATGTTTATTAGTGTGTGTGTTTGTTTGTTTGTGAACAGCTCCCTGATCACAATTTTAATTGTAATGAAACTTGCTGGGATTAACTTGTATGTAAAAGATAGAAATGTTTGTGTGTTTATATTTATTTGTGTGTGTGTGTGTTTGTTTGTGAACAGCTCCCCTGGTCACAATTTTAATCGTAGAGTAATGCTGGGATTAACTTTTATGTAAAAGCTAGAAATGATTATATTTTAGAAGGCCAAGGTCAGAGGTCAAGCAAAATGTCCAGTTCACGTAATCAGCCATAAGTTTGGACATGGTTGTCACAGACACTGCAAACTTGGTTTATATTTGAGTGTATGAAAATCCACGCCAATTAATACATGTTAAGATCAAAGGTCAAGGTCGAGGAAAAGGTCGAGAAATGAGCTGCCGCGGCGGAAGTATGCGCTCTACTGAGTGCCCCTCTAGTTGTTTATGTATAATTGATATTGTGATTTATCATATTTGTATAATCAATAAATATATATATATATATATATATAATTATATATATATATATGTATATATATATATATATATATATGCACAAGGCACTAGAAGAGTTGGAAGTCCGAGGCTACATGGCTGAGGACTATGATGCGTGAAGTAGATAATGAATGGAGAAATATTGATTTAAAGCTCAAGATAGATACGACTGGCGAAATCTAACTGAGACACTTTGCGTCAATACGTGTAGGAGGAGATGATATATATATATATATATATATATACATATATATATATATATATATATATATATTTATATATATTTATAATTATAGATATCAACCACAATTGCATTTAGTATCGAATTCTAACTTTGGAAATGTACATCCACTGGAAATTCATTTATGATAAGCGTTTCTGGCTGGGCAAGGATTCGAACCTATGCCTCTGAGTCGAGACAATGACAGCATGGTTAAGGGGTCCCTGCTGGCATTGTTTCGACTTAGGGCATAGGTTCGAATCCTTGCCCAGCCAGAGGATTTTATCATAAATGGATTTCCAGTGGATATACATTCACAAAGGTAGGATTCGATATTAAATGCCATTGTGGTTGATATTGACATTGATTCAAATCACGAGTGTTAGTAATATATACAGTATATATATATATATATATATAGATATAGATATAGATATATATGTACATATATGTATATATGTATTTATATATATATATATATATATATAGATATAGATATAGATATAGATATATATGTACATATATGTATATATGTATTTATATATATATATATATATATATACACAAATATATATATATATATATATACATATATATATATATTTCTATATGTACACATATATATATATATATATATATGTATATATATAAATATATGTGTGTGTGTAGTATGAAGAAGGAAGAATATATATATATATATATATATATATTCTTGGTGAAATAGAATAAAAATGATTAACCTTTATTAATAGAATATACACAGTACTACACTTTCAGTAGAAATTCTAATTGAGTCCCACGCCCTCAATCTTCACGTACAGTTGGCGTCATTAATTCCGATACACTGACATCTCCTCTGCTTCCTACAAAGTGTACCAGAATGATCGAAGCCAGCTGTACGTTACTTTCTCTTTTGTTGCTTTAGTGATTTTTGATCAAATGTTATAGTTTATATAGGAAATATTTATTCCAATGTTGTTATTGTTCTTAAAATATTCTATTTTTCCTTGTTTCCTTTCCTCACTGGGCTATTTTCCCTGTTGGAGCCCCTTGGCTAGTACAGTGGTAACGTGTTCGCCTAGCATTCACATGGCAGCAGATCGATCCCAGCCGTTATTTTCATCAATAGCATTTATGAATTCCACGTTTTTAGTAGATTCTGGTATCGAAAGAAAGTTTATAATAACACATTTATCTTATGTTTAGTGTAATTTATCCCAATATGTGTTAAAACGTGAAAAGTTACAAAATTATGCATCTTGCATCCGAAAACAAGGTCCTGTCGTTGACTTCGGAGGGTGTTATTATTAAATTTAGACTTACCATCATGATACTTCATAATAAATTTATTCATTGATATTATTTATTAACAAAAGCTATATCTGGGGGAGAAATTTAGGTTAGTAAATAAGTTTCGATTCACATTACTTGGTAATTGCTTTAAAACAATGATGGTATTTTGACAAAAAAAATAGTTCAGACCAATCAGCTGTTAGGAATCTTTTCCGAGCTAGAAGGGCACCTCTACGAGTCGGTGCAAATCTGCCTCGCTATGATAAATTGAACGTAGTATAGCTTCGAGAGAGAGAGAGAGAGAGAGAGAGAGAGAGAGAGAGAGAGAGACCAATTAGCTATTAGGAAACTTTTCCGAGCTAGAAGGGCACCTCTGCGAGTCGGTGCAAATCTGCCTTGCTATGATAAATTGAATGTAGTATAGCTGAGAGAGAGAGAGAGAGAGAGAGAGAGAGAGAGAGAGAGAGGACCAATCAGCTATTAGGAAACTTTACCGAGCTAAAAGGGCACCTCTGCGAGTCGGTGCAAATCTGCCTCGCTAAGATAAATTGACCCTAGTATAGCTGAGAGAGAGAGAGAGAGAGAGAGAGAGAGAGACCAATCAGCTATTAGGAAACTTTTCCGAGCTAAAAGGGCACCTCTGCGAGTCGGTGCAAATCTGCCTCGCTAAGATAAATTGACCATAGTATAGCTGAGAGAGAGAGAGAGAGAGAGAGAGAGAGAGAGAGAGAGACCAATCAGCTATTAGGAAACTTTTCCGAGCTAAAAGGGCACCTCTGCGGGTCGGTGCAAATCTGCCTTGCTATGATAAATTGAACGTAGTATAGCTTCGAGAGAGAGAGAGAGAGAGAGAGAGAGAGAGAGAGAGAGAGAGACCAATCAGCTATTAGGAAACTTTTCCGAGCTAAAAGGGCACCTCTGCGAGTCGGTGCAAATCTGCCTCGCTAAGATAAATTGACCATAGTATAGTTTCGAGAGAGAGAGAGAGAGAGAGAGAGAGAGAGAGAGAGAGAGAGAGAGAGACCAATCAGCTATTAGGAAACTTTTCCGAGCTAAAAGGGCACCTCTGCGAGTCGGTGCAAATCTGCCTCGCTAAGATAAATTGACCATAGTATAGTTTCGAGAGAGAGAGAGAGAGAGAGAGAGAGAGAGAGAGAGAGACCAATCAGCTATTAGGAAACTTTTCCGAGCTAAAAGGGCACCTCTGCGAGTCGGTGCAAAATTGACCGTAGTATAGCTTCGAGAGAGAGAGAGAGAGAGAGAGAGAGAGAGAGAGAGAGACGTAACGCCATTTTTATTTTTCCAATTATGTGACCGACCTCGCGTCTGCTAATCGGTAATCGTGTTATGCCCATTACACGAGCGAGCAGGAATTACATTACCATGAATACCCTCGAGGAAGGATAAGCAGGTTAAGATATAATCCATGTAAATGACGTCACTGCCATAACCACCTCGAAAGCTTTGTAATGAGCTTATCTTTCCTTGTCTGGGAGGTTTCTTTTCTGTCTCAGATGTTTCTTTTGGATCTCAGACGTTTCTTTTGTGTCTCAGATGTTTCTTTTGTGTCTCAGATGTTTCTTTTGGATCTCAGATGTTTATTTTACGTTTCAAATGTTTCCTTTGTGTTTCAGACGTGTATTTTGTGTCTCAGATGTTTCTTTTTGTGTCTCAGATGTTTCTTTTGTGTCTCAGATGTTTCTTTTGTGTCTCAGATGTTTCTTTTAGGTCTCAGATGTTTCTTTTGTGTCTCAGTTGTTTATTTCATGTTTCAGGTGTTTCTTTTGTGTCTCAGATGTTTCTTTTGTGTCTCAGATGTTTATTTTATGTCTCATATATTTCTTTTATATCTCAGATGTTTATTTTATGTCTCAGATATTTCTTTTGTGTCTCAGATGTTTATTTTATGTCTCAGATATTTCTTTTATATCTCAGATGTTTATTTTATGTTTCAGGTGTTTCTTTTTGTGTCTCAGACGTTTATATTGTGTCTCAGATGTTTCTTTTGTGTCTCAGATGTTTATTTTATGTCTCAGATATTTCTTTTATATCTCAGATGTTTATTTTATGTTTCAGGTGTTTCTTTTTGTGTCTCAGACGTTTATTTTGTGTCTCAGGTGTTTCCTTTGTGTCTCAGATGTTTCCTTTGTGTCTCAGATGTTTCTTTTGGATCTCAGATGTTTCTTTTGTGTCTCAGATGTTCATTTTGTGTTTCAGGTGTTTCCTTTGTGTCTCAGATGTTTCCTTTGTATCTCAGATGTTTATTTTGTGTCTCAGATGTTTCTTTTGTGTCTCAGATGTTTCTTTTTGAGTCTCAGATGTTTCTTTTGCATCTCAGACGTGTCTTTTGGATCTCAGATGTTTCATTGGTGTCTCAGACGTTTCTTTTGCGTCTCAGATGTTTCTTTTTATGTTTCAGGTGTTTCTTTTTGTGTCTCAGATGTTTATTTTATGTCTCAGATATTTCTTTTATATCTCAGATGTTTATTTTGTGTCTCAGATGTTTCTTTTGTGTCTCAGACGTTTATTTTAGATCTCAGACGTTTCTTTTGGATCTCAGATGTTTCTTTTTATGTTTCAGATATTTCTTTTTATATCTCAGATGTTTCTTTTTGTGTCTCAGATGTTTCTTTTGTGTCTCAGATGTTTCTTTTGTGTCTCAGACGTTTATTTTAGATCTCAGACGTTTCTTTTGGATCTCAGATGTTTCTTTTTATGTTTCAGATATTTCTTTTTATATCTCAGATGTTTCTTTTTGTGTCTCAGATGTTTCTTTTGTGTCTCAGATGTTTCTTTTGTGTCTCAGACGTTTATTTTAGATCTCAGACGTTTCTTTTGGATCTCAGATGTTTCTTTTTATGTTTCAGATATTTTTTCTTTTTGTGTCTCAGATGTTTCTTTTGTGTCTCAGATGTTTCTTTTGTGTCTCAGACGTTTATTTTAGATCTCAGACGTTTCTTTTGGATCTCAGATGTTTCTTTTTATGTTTCAGATATTTCTTTTTATATCTCAGATGTTTCTTTTTGTGTCTCAGATGTTTCTTTTGTGTCTCAGATGTTTCTTTTGTGTCTCAGACGTTTATTTTAGATCTCAGACGTTTCTTTTGGATGTCAGATGTTTCTTTTTATGTTTCAGATATTTCTTTTTATATCTCAGATGTTTCTTTTGTGTCTCAGATGTTTCTTTTGTGTCTCAGACGTTTATTTTAGATCTCAGACGTTTCTTTTGGATCTCAGATGTTTCTTTTTATGTTTCAGATATTTCTTTTTATATCTCAGATGTTTCTTTTTGTGTCTCAGATGTTTCTTTTGTGTCTCAGATGTTTCTTTTGGATCTCAGATGTTTCTTTTTGTGTCTCAGATGTTTCTTTTGTGTCTCAGATGTTTCTTTTGTGTCTCAGATGTTTATTTTATGTTTCAGGTGTTTCTTTTCGTGTCTCGGGTGTTTCCTTTGTGTCTCAGATGTTTCATTAGTGTCTCAGACGTTTATTTTGTGTCTCAGATGTTTATTTTATGTTTCAGGTGTTTCTTTTTGCGTCTCAGATGTTTCTTTTGTGTCTCAGATGTTTCTTTTGTGTCTCAGATGTTTATTTTATGTTTCAGGTGTTTCTTTTTGTGTCTCAGGTGTTTCCTTTGTGTCTCAGATGTTTCATTAGTGTCTCAGACGTTTTTTTTGTGTCTCAGATGTTTCTTTTGTGTCTCAGATGTTTCTTTTGGATCTCAGATGTTTCATTGGTGTCTCAGACGTTTCTTTTTTGTCTGAGATGTTTCTCTTTTGTCTCAGATGTTTCCTTTGTGTCTCAGATGTTTCTTTTGTGTCTCAAATGTTTCTTTTAGATATCAGGAATTTTTTTTATATCCGACGTTTCTTTTGTATCTCAGATATTCATGTCTTTCTCTCTTATTGGATCTACATACGTAATTGGTTTTCTATCTTGTGATGGCCTAGTAGAAACGTCCCTCCTTTGTGATCGCCAGACTGGGGTTCGAATCCAGATTAAACTCGTTACTTCCTTTGGTCGCTGCAACCTCACCATCCTTTTGAGTTAAGGATGGGGGTTGGGGGAGCCTACAGGTCTAGCTGCCGAGTTATCAGGAGCCATTTCCGGGCCCTCCCTGGTCCTAGCTTGGTGGAGAGGTGGCTTGGGCGCTGATCGTATGTAGGTATGGTCAGTCTCCAGGGCATTGTCCTGCTTGCTATAGCAATGTCAGTGTCCCTTGCCTCTGGTCAGTCTCTATGGCATTGTCCTGCTTGCTATGGCAATGTCAGTGTCCCTTTTCTCGGCCATTCATGAGTGGCCTTTAAACCTTTAATTGGAGGTATGTAATTAGTTTATAGTCTTGCAAAGTACTTTGTTTTTTAATATTAATATTATGGCCAAAGCCCTATTGAGTTAAAGTAAAATAAAAAATGCAAGCTTTAAGTATAGTCTTACAAATTACTTGTTTTTTTAATATTACTATTGTGGCTAATGTCCCATCGAGTTAAAAAAAACAAAGAAAAATTAATGGTTAAGAGAATCTATTTGTTTTTTTTTTTTTATATTAGAAGCTATCTTTGTTTTTTTTTACTATCTTTTATATATTTTTGAGGAAATATTAATGGGAACTTTCCCCCCTTTTCAGACGTATAGTTTTTTATTATTCAATATATATTCTAAATGTATAAACAACAGAATTAACTGTTCTAATAAGTACTATGTATTTATATATTTTTTTTATTTCATGTATTTTTCCAGAAATGTTGGTTGGGTTTCACTTACTTTCCCTGAGATGGTTTTAAGTATTTCATTATCAAGGAGTAATGATACTTGAAATTCGGAAGTATTTTGCTTAAATATTAAAACAACAGAATTAGCAGTCCTAATAAGTACCATGACGGTTAACAGCGTTATCACCTGTAAATATACGTGTAATTACAGCACACAAGTATTATTATCTGAAAACATGCATATAATCACAGCCAAAAAGCATTATCACATGTAAATATACGTATAATTACAGCAACAACAAGCATTATTATCTGAAAACATACGTATAATCATAGCCCAAAAGCATTATCACCTGTAAATATACGTATAATTACAGCAAAAACAAGCATTATTATCTGAAAACACGTATAATCACAGCCAAAAAGCATTATCACATGTGAATATACGTATAATTACAGCAACAACAAGCATTATTATCTGAAAACATACGTATAATTACAGCAAAGAGGCATTATTACCTGTAAATATACGTATAATTACAGCAACAACAAGCATTATTATCTGAAAACATACGTATAATTACAGCAAAGAGGCATTATCACCTGTAAATATACGTATAATTACAGGAAACAAGCATTATCACCTGTAAACATACGTATAATTACAGCAAACAAGCATTATTATCTGTAAATATACGTATAATTACAACAAAGAGCCATTATCACCTGTAAACATACGTATCATTACAGCAAACAAGCATTGTTATCTGTAAATATACGTATAATTACAACAAAGAGCCATTATCACCTGTAAACATACGTATCATTACAGCAAACAAGCATTATTATCTGTAAATATACGTATAATTACAGCAAACAAGCATCATCACATGTAAACTTACGTATAATTACAGCAACAACAAGCATTATTATCTGAAAACATACGTATAATCACAGCCAAAAAGCATTATCACCTGTAAACATACGTATAATTACAGCAAAGAGGCATTATTACCTGTAAATATACGTATAATTACAGCAAACAAGCATTATCACCCGCAAAATAAGCATATTTACCTTCCCATTAATAAGCCTTTTAGCCAACCACCGACTCCACCCAAAAGAATATAACAACGAGAAGTCAACCTCTCAGCCAATGTAAACACTGACTTAACTCGACCCTAGAATGGCGCACAGCTCCAAGCGGAACAAACGCCCCTCCACCATAGTGGAACTTCCCTACGACTTCGAGTCCCCCGCTGATCGTATCACGAGGTACGACGTCTTCCCCGTGTACCTGCAGGAGGAAGCTGAGCCCATCTTCCAGCACTTCCTCGATAACTACATTATCGACGCCTACCTCAATCAAAACAAGGAGAGGAGGGCGTGTGCTTATCAGCTGAGGCATGGCGTGCTGGTGTGAGTTGGCGTGATGGGTCTTGGTTTATGTTGGACTCGTTGTTGTTGTTGTTGTTGTTTTTGTGTTTGTTTTTCTTGTTTGTGGTCTGTCTTTCAAGGCTTTGTTACTTTTGTCTTCAATATTATTGCTATTTAATTTCTCTTCTTCAAGGTCCTGTTTGACATTAATTTTTTCTTCCTCTAGACCCTGTTTGCTATTTCATTTTTCTTCTTCAAGCCCCTGTTTGGAATTTCATTTTTCTTCTTCAAGCCCCTGTTTGGAATTTCATTTTTCTTCTTCAAGCCCCTGTTTGGAATTTCATTTTTCTTCTTCAAGCCCCTGTTTGGAATTTCATTTTTCTTCTTCAAGCCCCTGTTTGGAATTTCATTTTTCTTCCCCAAGCCCCTGTTTGCTATTTCATTTTTCTTCCCCAAGCCCCTGTTTGCTATTTCATTTTTCTTCCCCAAGCCCCTGTTTGCTATTTCATTTTTCTTCTTCAAGCCCCTGTTTGGAATTTCATTTTTCTTCTTCAAGCCCCTGTTTGCAATTTCATTTTTCTTTCTCAAGCTCGTGTTTGACATTTAATTTTTCTTCCTCAAGTTCCTATTTGCAATTTTATTTTTCTTCAAGCCCGTTTGCAATCTAATTTCTCTTCTTCAAGTCCCTGTTAGACCCTTTAATTTTTCTTCTAAAAACCCCTGTTTGCAATTTAATTTTTCTTCTAAAAGCCCCTCTTTGCTATTTCATTTTTCTTTCTCAAGCTCCTGTTTGACATTTAATTTTTCTTCTAAAAGTCCCTGTTTGCAATTTCATTTTTCTTCAAGCCTCTGTTTGCAGTATTTTTCTTCTTCAAGCCCCTGTTTGCAATTTCACTTTTCTTCCTCAAGCTCCTGTTTGCTATTTCATTTTTCTTCCTCTAGCCCCTGTTTTGCTATTTCATTTTTCTTTCTCAAACTCCTGTTTGACATTTAATTTTTCTTCCTCAAGTCCCTATTAGATCCTTTAATTTTTCTTCGAAAAGCACCTGTTTGCAATTTATGCAAATATGAATTGGTAATTTTCAACTGAAACTGGATAATCTATAGACTTTTGATGGTTTTCTTCTCCTTTGTAGTCTCTTTCAAGGCCTCTTTCGTTTCTTGCTTCAAGTGTTTTCCTAAGTTTTGCTTTTTTGTTTTATTTTCCTTGTCCAAATTCATCCAAATTCGAATTAGTAATTTTCAACTTTACCTCTTTGTACTGGACCAGTCTTGTTTTTCTTCTATTTTGTGGCCTGTTTCTCAAGACTTCATTATCATCAGTAATTTGATTTATTTTTATCACAGTATCATCATTAGCCTAATTTGATTTACTTTTAACATCACAGTATCAGCATTAATTTAATTTATTTACAACATCACAGTATCATTAATTTGATTTATTTTTAACATCACAGTATCATCAGTTTGATTTATTTTCAACATCAGTATTATCATTAATTTGATTTATTTCTAACATCACAGTATCATCAATTTGATTTATTTTTAACTTCACATTATCATCAATTTGATTTATTTTTAACATCACAGTATCATTAATTTGATCTATTTTTAACATCACAGTATCATTAATTTGATTTATTTTTAACATAACAGTATCATTAATTTGATTTATTTGTAACTTCACAGTGTCATCAATTTGATTTATTTTTGATATATTATCATCATTAATTTGATTTATTTTTAACATAGTATCATCATTAATTTGTTTTACTTTTAACATCACAGTATCATAAGTAATTTGATTTATTTTTATCACAGTATCATCATTAATTTAATTTACTTTTAACATCACAGTATCATCAATTTGATTTATTTTTAACATAGTATCATCATTAATTTGTTTTACTTTTAACATCACAGTATCATAAGTAATTTGATTTATTTTTATCACAGTATCATTAATTTGATTTATTTTTAACATCACAGTATCATTAATTTGATTTATTTTTAACTTCACAGTATCATCAATTTGATTTATTTTTGATATATTATCATCATTAATTTGATTTATTTTTAACATCACAGTATCATCATTGATTTTATTTACTTTTAACATCACAGTATCATCATTGATTTTATTTACTTTTAACATCACAGTATCGTTGATTTTATTTACTTTTAACATCACAGTATCATTATTAAAATTTATTTATTTTTAATATCACAGTACCATCATTAATTTGACCTATTTTTAATATCATTCAACAATTTCTACTGGCATATATCACCATCCCCCTCTATTACAATCACCCCTATTACCTCTACTCCAACGTTCACCTCGCCAGGAAAGTTCGCTGCCCAGAGTGGTGGGGCAGATCCAGTCGCCCAGGCCGTCTTCCAACCCCGCTCGTCTCTGTGCTCTTTTCCGCCCCGGATGATCCGGACCTGCCGAGAAACTTGGTGATTCACGTTAAGGATGATTCTATCGATAATTTCTTCAACGAGAAGCTTATAGAGATGATGGAATATGTTAAAGAATTCTGATGTAACAAGACATTTTTTTTTATTAATGATGATGATCGATTTCTTGATCTGAATTTTTTTTTTAATTTTTTAGATTTTTTTTTTAGTTTTTTTTATATTAATAACTTTTTTTTTTAATATTCAACGCAGAAATATTTTTGGGGGGTAATGAAACTGGCAAATATTATATGATATCTACCGAAATTAATATGATTTCTTGATATTTTAATTGAGATTTCTTT
>NW_027169767.1:132500-215000 GCF_036898095.1 Palaemon carinicauda | reverse complement strand
GATGACCTGAATGTCGTAATAAACTCTCTATAGGCTCTATGAACTATATGAATATGACCATGAACCTCAAAACAATGGGAACTACTATTCAGTCCTCGTTTCCACTGATATAATATTTCTCTAAGAGCAATATAAACGGGTCAGTTGTCTCGGCAAACGTCTTTGAGTAGAGTAAATTGAGTTCATTACATCAACAAACCTATTCATTACTGGGAGAGTGGTCCAGCTGGCTAGGGGTTTGCATTAACTGGAAGTCTGTTGACCATTTGTAGCTGTGGGTTTGCTCTATACTTATCTTGCATCGGGAATATATCCATATTTGTGTCGTTTATAGAGTTTTATTTCCATAGCTCTCTTATACATAATTTATGTACACACACACACACACATATATATATATATATATATACATATATATATATATATATATATATATGTATATGTATATATATACATACACACACATATATATATATATATATATATATATATATATATATATATATATATATATATATATATATATGTGTGTGTGTGTGTGTGTGTGTGTGTGTGTGTGTACATATATTATGTATAAATAATCAATATAAAAACCAAAGCGTGGAAATATTTGTGTACCAAAGATATTTGTGGTAGCCTATAGTAAACCCCCCTGTCTAGTGATATACTGGATTGGGGTTCGAGATCCACTCAACCTCAAAAATTTCTCATAGTGTCTGCAACCTCACCATCCTTGCGATCTAAGGATAGCTGTTTGGGAGAGCCAGCAGGTCTTCCTGCTGTCACCAGCAGCCATTGCCTGGCCCTCCCTGGTCTAAGCTTGGATGGAGAAAGGGCTTGGACGCGGATCATATGTATATATGGTCAGTCTCTCGGGCATTGTCCTGCTAGGGTATTGTCACTCTCCCTTGCCTCTCCCAAACTTGAGCGACCTTTAAACCTTCAAATAGAGGGTTGGGAGGACCAACACTGATACGGAGTTTATGACCTCATTCATTAATCTCATAAATGTTAACAGAAAATGTATTGATTTAGATAACTTCACAGGCCTGGGTTATTAAGATGCAATTTGAACTAAAATCAGGTCGTTTACATTGGAAAAATAATACACTTTCGTGATGAATACGAGTAAACAAAGTAATAAGTAATATAATAATTGTTTTCTGTTTCTCAAATGAACGGTTTCTTACATTTTTTTTGTATGATTATATTTAGTGTGTATGCATACATTCAATTTTCTACTTCTTTGCCACAAACATGTGCAACTGCTAGGTCAGTCTCCACTGTTATGTATGTATGTATGTATATATGTATGTATGTAACTGCCATATCTTCCATGATAGATTTTGTGAGTTTTTATGAAAGTATGTATGTACAGTAAGTATATATGTATGCATGAATGTATAACACTGCCATGTATTTTATAATAGATTTTGTGAATGTTTTTCATGAATGTATCTATAGCCGTGATGAGACAAATGTTTATTTTCTAACCTTACATTTCCCATTTCCCAAACTAAAATAAAAAAAATTTCATGATAACCTGAGGTAAAAAAAAAAAAAACACAGCAGAATAAATAAATCAATTATTGCACATTTCATCCAAGACCTTCTAACTTTGTCAACTCAATGTTTACCTTTCCCCCTTTATCAACTGACTTTTCTTTCTCTCTCTCACAAACCAGGTAACCTCCTTCAGGAAGTAACCCCGAGTAATTTGTCAATCTAAGGATTGATCGCTTTACCGGCAATCTCGGTTCCTCAGACAGTCATCTACAAAATTGGTTTCCTAATTCCGTAAAGTCCTTCCTGGTCAGACTGATCGATTGCCCCCTTTCAATGTTAGGCTTAAAAAGCTTTTTATCTTTCAAGTTGTTTCCAGTCTTCCTTTTTCCTCTCACAATATTGGTAGATTATTTAACTAAGCTGCCCATTAGAGTGGATTATAGATATAAAAGCACAAAATCATAACATATATGCCAGTATCGGTCTATTTTGATTGTTCATTGCTTCTCTTGTATTTTATTTATTTCCTTATTTGATTCCCACGCCGACCAGAAGCTATTATTTTTGAGTTGATTCCCCCATGGGTTTCTGATCCCGCGGTTTATAGAGAATCCAGATATTAAGGGAGTAAAATATATGGCATATTTGAATATATATATATATATATATATATATATATATATATATATATATATATATATATACAGATAGATAGATATATATGTATATATCCTCTTTCAAGGTTATCATCGGGAAAGGATTTCTCCTTTGCATTTGTTTAACTCCAGAAGAAACTCCATTCTTCCAAAAGTATTTGCACAGATACAACCCAAATATTTGCTGAGCCCTCTCCCCTTTGTGTGTTTGTATACATAGGTATGTATGAATATGTGTGTAGATATGCATTTATATATATATATATATATATATATATATATATATATATATATATATATACACTGGCCATACTGCATATGTGGGAGATACATCTGAGATTATGGTACTAGAGAGAGAGAGAGAGAGAGAGAGAGAGAGAGAGAGAGAGAGAGAGAGAGAGAGAGAGAGAACTAGGTATCAGGATTTGGTATATGGAAAGAATTTTGTTTGGTAAATAGTATATTCCTACGAAAATCAAAGTAAAATGTAGACCAAAACATTTTAATTTGTTGGACGTTCTTTAATTATTTTCTTCAACTTGTTTATTATGAGAAGTTGTAACACTTGGGTTGATGTAATTGAATTCATTTATTTAAATGACGGACTCCATATGCTAGTAAAAATCCTATAAAATAAGCTAAAATATTTTTCCTTTTACTTTTTTTCCACTGCTTCAAGAATAGCGTTGTAGAAAGCCACAAAAGCCAGAATCTTGGGAATTTTCTTCTTCTTATCTTTGCAGAAAGGTGAAAATATTTTTCCAAAATTTCGTTGTCCAGATAACAACACGCTGTTGACTTGAAATATTATGTGGAAAGAATTTTTGCTTTCAAGAGATTAAAGACAGTTACATAAATTTTGGGGTCTGTGGCCAAGCGCTTTGTATTGGAATTGGAAAATTCTTTCGTAACGTTAACCTTCAAGTGATACACAATGACAACTGCAGTTGAACATGCAAAAGTAATCCTATTGCCCCTAATAATTAATACGGATGTTATTGTTAATACTAATTTCTTTTTTAACTAAATCAAATTATCCGTTTTCAATTAAACTTATGAATGATATCAACTTTGTGAATTATATAAAAACGAGTCTATTTTTTTCACCATCAGGTTATCATGAAGCAATTTTATTTTAGTTTGGAAAATGGAAAATGTAAGGTTAAAAACTAAACATTAATGACTCATCACGACTATAAATACATTCATAGTATAGATGTCGACCTCAGACTGCTCATAACCCATCGTATCTCCTAACATGAAGGACAAGACTACCAACTATCTCTCTCTCTCTCTCTCTCTCTCTCTCTCTCTCTCTCTCTCTCTCTCTCTCTCTCTCTCTCTCTCTCTCTCTCTCTCTCTCTTGATAATAGCCGAGTAATTTATTATTATTGAAAGATATATAAAAAGAGTTCGAAAGAAGAGAGGAGATTCTTTTTTTAATAAAAATCCCAATAACGGGAGTTACATTATATCATATTTAGCCAACCAATAGAAAACTGAATGATAAATATATTAGTAGTGAAAATACTAATAAAGTCAGTATTAGGTTATATTATTAAACAAGATTGTTATTATTTTGATTAAATTTCGTAGAGGTTTAGTTGTGATTTAATAAAAAAAAATATTTTAGTGCTTTCTGTGTTTACCTTTCTGCCTCTTCTTTCGAAGGCTTTATATCTTTCAATAACATCATTTTTTCTGCTACTATCAACCTCACTGCTGCTAGTTCTAGTTCCAGTTTATGCCAGCAATTCAGTGCAATTTTTTATGTAATACGACGGTTAAGATAATTTACATTGAGGAATAAATACGTGAAAAAGCGTGAAATTTGGCCAAACATTGTTGGAACCTTTTTGGAGCCTTGGGATGCTGTTGTTGCGACCTAGGAGGATGGTTGCGACCCATCTCAGAATCTGCACCGTGTTGGAATATTCTCACTTGGCGCTGCGCAATGTGAAGATTCCCAGATCGCGCGACCAAGTTGGAATCGTATTTTGGTTGCTGTGGAGTGAAACAGATTCACGTAAATACGCCGACTGACTCGTTTACCTTATATGGCAATAGGTGTGTTAACAGTATTAGGTTCTATGGGGTGATCTCCTCGTCGTATATGTAGTGATCAGGCCATTGTGTAAAGTCAGGTCATTATGTGTGTTTAATTTGTTTCCAAGGCGTTTTAGTTATTGTAGTGGTTATTTGCAATTACCATTTGGTTTGATGGATGTGTTAGGTAGTGGCATTAAGGGGGGTGTCGCAGGGGCTAGGCCTAGGTAGGGGTACAGGGCCCTAGGTTAGGTTAGGTGGTTGTATTAGGTTCGGTAGTGCCCCGAAAATCACTGTGGCCTCAAGGGGGGGGGGGGGGTGGTAGGGCTAGGTAGGGGTACAGTGCCCCTAGGTTAGGTTAGGTGGGTGTATTAGGTTTGGTAGTGCCCTGAAAATCACTGTGGCCTTAAGGGGCCCCCCACCCGGTAGGCCTTGGTAGGGGTACAGGTCCCCTAGGTTAGGTTAGGTGGGTGTAATAGGTTGGGTAGTGCCCTGAAAATCACAGCGGGAACCCAACACTGCATTCCAACTTTGCCGCACAAAGTAAGAATTCTAACATCGCACAACCCGATTCGGAATTGGCGCAGATTCCAACATAGCGAGGAACACTGTCATGCTGTGGTGTAAACAGTTGCTGGAAATTTGGAACAATAATGTCTCCCGTCACTTGCTACTCCTCCCTGGCAGCAAAGATAGGTTATATATTGAATAGTGTGCTGTGCCATTCTTCTGTTTCCCATTACGATGAAGGTAATGCGTAATAACTTTATTGATATTCAAATGATTTTACAGTTAAAGTGGTGGTTTTTCTTGGTGTGAGACTAGTCTGATAGATGTCTATTTTATATACTAGACCTGTATTTTTTTCGAGATTAGCAACTTCATGCCAGATTAGGCCTACCCTCAGAGTAGGCTTAGAAGTACAGATACGTGTTGGGTATCTCTTGGATTGTTTTTTAAATATGACGAAAACAAAATTTTCAATATTAATCTTACCCGATGATCATGTAGCTGTCAACTCCGTTGCCCGACAGAAATCTACGGTCGGGATACGCCAGCGATCGCTATCCAGGTGGGGGTGTACTTCAACAGCGCCATCTGTGGTCAGGTACTCAAGTACTTCTTGTCAACAAGAACTCAATTTTTCCTCTGTCGTGCCGCCGGCAAGACCTACTTGGATACGCTGTTGATTTTGGAGTCTTTTGTTCACGATTTGGTGATGTATTTGCTCTAAAGTTTAGCCTTCGCTGTTCAGGAAGCTTTATCCTTAGCTTAGCAAGCTTTTGGAATTAATTTGACTTATTGGTTAACGAACTTTGCTTAATTTTGGAATTCCCCCTTGACTACTTCTAAATTCAAGATGTCTGACCATTCCCAAGTTCCTAAATACAGGCAGTGTAGTGTTAGGACTTGTACTAGGCGTCTTCCGAAGGCCTCTATAGATCCTCACACCGTATGTTCCAATTGTAGGGGTAAATCCTGTCAATTGGAAGATCGATGTGGGGAATGTGCTGGGCTTTCGGAATTCGATTTTAACGAATTCCTCAGATATGCACGTAGGTTAGAGAAGGAGAGAGATAGGAGGAGTTCTTCTCGCTCTGTGGATTTTTCCTCTCCCCATGCCCCTCAACCTTTTCCTTCCCCTGTGGTGGTGACTCCCGAACCTGCTACGAGTTCTCAGCCTGCAATGGCTGATATGTTGCGTGCCATTCAGGCTCTCGGTGATAAGGTGGAGTCGTTGGTTAGTGACCGCAATCAGCTCTTGGCAGATGTCAGAGAGCTGAAAGCGAAGAGTGCAGTGGGAAGTGTTAGTGCTAGTGATGTGCATAGTGTCAGTGTCAGTGTTGCGCATGAGGGTACATCTGTGCGTGCCAGTCGTCCTCCCAGTCCGGGACCTCTTGCAAGCTCCCAAGCCCAGGGGAGAAGCAATGTCGAAGGACCAAAGGGTTCGGCAGGCCTTGATCGGCGCACGGATGTATCCTCAGTGGTTGCGGACGTATCTGTTAAGGATCGTCCCATCCACATACAGACGAATGAGCCCTTACATTCCTCGTCTGTGGAAGAGGTTTCCAGGAGGAAACGGTGGACCAAGGTCTCACGACCGCTCAAACGTAAGGTCCCTTCCGAGCTTGTCCAACGGCCCAGGTGTAGCCACTGGGTCAGTTCGGACTCGCCACAGTCATCTGATGACTGCACACCTCCCAAGAGAGGTAGAGTGGTCCCTCAACAGGCTACTGCTCCGGCTGTTGTTGCTCCAACCACAGTAGACCCTAAGTGGTCCATGCTGCAGACTATGCAGTCTCAGCTTGCGGCTTTCATGCAGGAGTATCATGCCGAGAAGGTTAACACCTCTCCTGTTAGCCTACAACCCGCAGAGGTTGTGCGCTCAGCAGATACTGCGGCTGCCTGCTCCCACACACCACCTGTGAGAGCTCCTCCACCGATGCGCAGTCCTCCCTGCCAGACGCATGTTCTTGCTGCACCATCTGCTAACATGCGTCAGCTGCCGCATCAGGAGTTGCCGGGTTCCAGCACTTTGCGGCATTCTCCTCAGCCCATGCAGCATGCTCTGCAGACCTTACAGCATGCTCCGCATACCATGCAGCATGAGCCGCATACCTTACAGCATGCTCTGCATACCATACCGCATGCTCCTCAGCCCACCGCAGACCCTCCCTCACACCAGCCCTCTGCTTTTGTTGTTTCCAGCTCGCAGACTGTCCAGCAGAGGCATGATGTTGGATCCGCAGGTACGCATGCACCCGTTCTGCAGGATTCAGCCGGTCAGCTTGCTGCTCTGCCTTTGCCTCTCACAACTCAACTTTCGGATGATGAGGTATCAGATGATGAAGCTGCTCATCTGGATGAACCTCACTCTGATGTTGAAGGACACAAGTCTTCGCCACCTTCCTTAGACTTTCGCAAGGTCCTTGCTTTGTTCAGGGACTTGTATCCTGAACATTTTGTGTCTGCAACCCCTCGTTCTCCTCCCTCCGAGTTTGCTCTGGGCATGCAGTCTGCTGCGCCTGCCTTCACCAAGCTTGTTCTCGCCAGATCATCTAGGAGAGCTTTGAGGGTTATAGGGGACTGGTTGCATTCCAAGAAGCAACTGGGAAGGACCTCTTTTGTGTTTCCTCCTCCCAAGCTTGCTTCTAAGTCGAGCGTCTGGTATGCCACGGGAGAGGAACCTGGCTTGGGGGTTCCTGCCTCTGCCCAGGCCGACTTCTCAAGTCTGGTTGACTCTCCCCGCAGGTTGGCTATGAGACGTTCGAAGATCTGCTGGTCCTTTTCAGATCTTGATCATCTGTTGAAGGGAGTCTTTCGTGCCTTCGAGATTTTCAACTTCCTCGATTGGTGTTTGGGAGCCTTAAGCAGGAAGACTTCCCCTTCAGATAAGGACTCGGCCATGCTGATCATGTCTAGCATGGACAAGGCAATTCGGGATGGGTCTGGTGAACTTGCGGCTTCATATGTATCAGGAGTCCTCAAGAAGAGAGAACATCTTTGCTCCTTCTTATCTGCTGGTATCACTCCTTGCCAGAAGTCAGAGTTGTTGTTTGCTCCTCTCTCCAAGTGTCTGTTTCCGGAGGAGTTGATTAAGGGGATGGCTGCCTCACTTATCCAGAAGGACACTCATGATCTGATGGCTTCTTCTGCACGTAAGGCTAAAACCTTACATTCCGTGCCTAGACCCTTCCGCCCTGCAGCAGTTGATACACCTGCTTCTAGGTTCATCCCGCCCTTTCGTGGCAGAACCTCCAGCAGAGGAGGTACCCGTGCAGACAGTCACCGTGGCAAGTCCAAGAAGGGTTCCAAGTCCGCAAAAGGCAAGTTTTGACTGCCTTCCTCTCCAGACAGCTGTAGGAGCCAGACTCAAGACCTTCTGGCAAGCTTGGGAGAGCAGAGGTGCAGACGCTCAGTCTGTGAAGTGGCTAAGGGAGGGATACAGAATTCCGTTCTGCCGCAATCCCCCTCTAGCTACATCTCCCATCAACCTCTCTCCCAACTACAAGGAGAAGGACAAGAGGCTAGCGTTGCAACAAGAGGTGTCGCTCTTGCTACAAAAGGAAGCAGTGGTCATAGTCCGGGATCATCAATCCCCGGGCTTTTACAACCGTCTCCTCCTGGTAGCCAAGAAGACAGGAGGTTGGAGACCGGTGCTGGACGTCAGTGCTCTCAATGCTTTTGTCACCAAGCAGACGTTCACGATGGAGACGACGAAGTCGGTCCTAGCAGCGGTCAGGCAGGAGGACTGGATGGTCTCGTTAGACCTGAAAGACGCATACTTTCACGTCCCCATCCATCCAGACTCCCAACCTTTCCTGAGATTCGTCTTTGGAAAGGTTGTGTACCAGTTC
Source organism: Palaemon carinicauda (assembly GCF_036898095.1). Lineage (NCBI taxonomy): Eukaryota > Metazoa > Arthropoda > Malacostraca > Decapoda > Palaemonidae > Palaemon > Palaemon carinicauda. Next base: position 206,434 of record NW_027169767.1, on the reverse strand, counting down.
CAAGCCCTGTGCTTTGGCCTAAGCACGGCACCTCTTGTGTTTACCAGACTGATGAGGAATATTGCGAAATTCCTTCACTTGGCAGACATCAGAGCCTCCCTCTATTTAGACGACTGGCTTTTAAGAGCTCCCACAAGTCGTCGCTGTCTGGAGAATCTCAGATGGACTATGGATCTGACCAAGGAACTGGGCCTCCTGGTCAATTTAGAGAAGTCCCAGGTCGTCCCATCCCAGACCATTGTCTACCTGGGTATGGAGATTCAGAGTCGAGCTTTTCGGGCTTTTCCGTCGGCCCCAAGGATCAACCAAGCCCTAGAATGCATCCAGAGCATGCTGAGAAGGAACCGATGCTCAGTCAGGCAGTGGATGAGTCTATCAGGGACACTATCATCGCTAGCCCTGTTCATCGAGTTAGGGAGACTCCACCTCCGCCCCCTTCAGTATCATCTAGCTGCTCACTGGATAAAGGACATGACGCTAGAGACGGTCTCAGTTCCTGTTTCCGAAGAGATGAGGTCTACTCTAACGTGGTGGAAGAACAGCATTCTTCTCAAGGAAGGTCTACCTTTGGCTGTTCAGACCCCCGACCACCGTCTCTTCTCGGACGCATCAGACACGGGCTGGGGTGCGACATTGGACGGACAGGAATGCTCGGGAACATGGAATCAGGAGCAAAGGACACTTCACATCAATTGCAAGGAGTTGTTGGCGGTTCATCTGGCCTTGATAAACTTCAAGTCCCTCCAGCTAAACAAGGTGGTGGAGGTGAACTCCGACAACACCACAGCCTTGGCTTACATCTCCAAGCAGGGAGGGACTCATTCGAGGAAGTTGTTCGAGATCGCAAGGGACCTCCTCATCTGGTCAAAAGATCGAAAGCTCACGCTGGTAACGAGGTTCATTCAGGGCGATATGAATGTCATGGCAGATCGCCTCAGCCGGAAGGGTCAGGTCATCCCCACAGAGTGGACCCTTCACAAGAATGTTTGCAGCAGACTTTGGGCCCTGTGGGGTCAGCCAACCATAGATCTGTTCGCTACCTCGATGACCAAGAGGCTCCCGTTGTATTGTTCTCCGATTCCAGACCCAGCAGCAGTTCACGTGGATGCTTTTCTGCTGGATTGGTCCCATCTCGACCTGTATGCATTCCCGCCGTTCAAGATTGTCAACAGGGTACTTCAGAAGTTCGCCTCTCACAAAGAGACACGGCTGACGTTGGTTGCTCCCCTCTGGCCCGCGAGAGAATGGTTCACAGAGGTACTGCAATGGCTGGTCGACGTTCCCAGGACTCTTCCTCTAAGAGTGGACCTTCTACGTCAACCTCACGTAAAGAAGGTACACCCAAACCTCCACGCTCTTCGTCTGACTGCCTTCAGACTATCGAAAGACTCTCAAGAGCTAGAGGCTTTTCGAAGGAGGCAGCCAGAGCGATTGCCAGAGCAAGGAGGACATCCACTCTCAGAGTCTATCAGTCTAAGTGGGAAGTCTTCCGAAGCTGGTGCAAGGCCAATGCAGTTTCCTCAACCAGTACCACTGTAACCCAGATTGCTGACTTCCTGTTACATCTAAGGAACGTAAGATCCCTTTCAGCTCCTACGATCAAGGGTTACAGAAGTATGTTGGCAGCGGTTTTCCGCCACAGAGGCTTGGATCTTTCCACCAACAAAGATCTACAGGACCTCCTTAGGTCTTTTGAGACCTCAAAGGTACGTCGGTTGTCCACTCCAGGCTGGAATCTAGACGTGGTCCTAAGGTTCCTTATGTCATCAAGATTTGAACCTCTCCAATCAGCCTCTTTTAAGGACCTCACATTAAAAACTCTTTTCCTCGTGTGCTTGGCAACAGCTAAAAGAGTAAGTGAGATCCACGCCTTCAGCAGGAACATAGGTTTCACATCTGAAACGGCTACATGTTCCTTGCAGCTCGGTTTTTTGGCTAAAAACGAGCTTCCTTCACGTCCTTGGCCTAAGTCGTTCGAGATCCCAAGCCTGTCCAACTTGGTGGGGAACGAACTGGAGAGAGTACTTTGCCCAGTTAGAGCTCTTAGGTACTATCTAAGAAGGTCAAAACCTTTACGAGGACAATCAGAAGCCTTATGGTGTGCTATCAAGAAGCCTTCTCTACCAATGTCTAAGAACGCAGTTTCTTACTACATCAGGCTTCTGATTAGAGAAGCACATTCTCATCTGAAGGAAGAAGACCTTGCTTTGCTGAAGGTAAGGACACATGAAGTGAGAGCTGTGGCTACTTCAGTGGCCTTCAAACAGAACCGTTCTCTGCAGAGTGTTATGGATGCAACCTATTGGAGAAGCAAGTCAGTGTTCGCATCATTCTATCTCAAAGATGTCCAGTCTCTTTACGAGAACTGCTACACCCTGGGACCATTCGTAGCAGCGAGTGCAGTAGTAGGTGAGGGCTCAGCCACTACATTCCCATAATCCCATAACCTTTTTAACCTTTCTCTTGAATACTTTTTATTGTTGTTTTTGGGTTGTACGGTCGGCTAAGAAGCCTTCCGCATCCTTGTTGATTTGGCGGGTGGTCAATTCTTTCTTGAGAAGCGCCTAGGTTAGAGGTTGTGATGAGGTCCTTTAGTATGGGTTGCAGCCCTTTATACTTCAGCACCTAAGAGTCGTTCAGCATCCTAAGAGGACCGCTACGCTCAGTAAGGAAGACGTACTTAATAAAGGCAGAGTAATGGTTCAAGTCGACTTCCTTACCAGGTACTTATTTATTTTATGTTATTTTGAATAACTAATAAAATGAAATACGGGATACTTAGCTTCTTTGTTAACATGTATGCTGGTCTCCACCCACCACCCTGGGTGTGAATCAGCTACATGATCATCGGGTAAGATTAATATTGAAAAATGTTATTTTCATAAGTAAAATAAATTTTTGAATATACTTACCCGATGATCATGAATTAAAGAACCCGCCCTTCCTCCCCAGAGAGAACCAGTGGACCGAGGAGAAAATTGAGTTCTTGTTGACAAGAAGTACTTGAGTACCTGACCACAGATGGCGCTGTTGAAGTACACCCCCACCTGGATAGCGATCGCTGGCGTATCCCGTCCGTAGATTTCTGTCGGGCAACGGAGTTGACAGCTACATGATCATCGGGTAAGTATATTCAAAAATTTATTTTACTAATGAAAATAACATTTTACAAAATATACCCTTACCTTACCTTACCTACCCTTACCTACCAGTACCTTACCTTACCTTACCTTACCTACCCTTACCTACCAGTACCTTACCTTACCTTACCTTACCTTACCTACCAGTACCTTACCTAATTACCTACCCTTACCTTACTGATGTCTACTATCATTTTACCTAACCTGTCTTTACCTTCCCCTACTTAGCCTCACTGTGGATACCATAAGCCTTACCTAACCTAACCTTACCCTACCTAACGTAACCTCCCCTTATCTGTCCTTACCTTACTTGCCTCTGCCTTGCTAACCCTTACCTTACTACCAAACTTCACCTACCCTTAGCTTACCCATGCATACCTTACCTGCAATACTCTACCTTGCTTACCCTCACCTTCTCTTATCATACTTCATAATTACCCTTATGTACCCGTATTATACCAACCCTTAATTACTTTTACCATACCTACCATACTCTTACCTTGCTTACCCTTAAACCTTATTTACCATAACTTTCCCTACCCTTGCCTTAGTTCCCCTATCCTTGCCTTAGTTTCCCTATCCTTGCCTTACTGTCGCTATCCTTGCCTTATTTTCCCTACACATATCTTACAATACCCACTCTTAGCTTGCTTTACTACCCTATCTTGCCTTAGTTAACCTAACCTACCCTACCCTTACTTTACCTAATCTACCTTTAACTTACTGTACCTTACCTTACCTTTTTCTATCTAAAGGTAGTGGTGCTGGGTGAAATAAATAGTTAAAAGTATTGATATTGTCAAGTTGAACCGTTTTGCTTGAATAGATACAGTATGTGATAAGAAGGGTAATGATATGATAATTGAATATCATGGCAAATTATGATGGTAAATAAGAATTTACCATAAGATATGGTTGTGTACAGGGTTTTATTTTTGTTTGTATCAATCAATACAAAGGTTATCAATTTCGTTTCCAAAGTTTAATATTGAGGTTTGAGAAGGTGAAGATATCTTATTGCTCATGGTTATTTGCTATTGTCTGTGGGAGCTTTTTTACTTTCCTTGATACAATCATTTTTCAATATTAATCTTACCCGATAATCATGTAGCTGTCAACTCTGTTGCCGACAGAAATCTACGGTCGGGATACGCCAGCGATCGCTATACAGGTGGGGGTGAACACACAGCGCCATCTGTGGTCAGGTACTCCAGTACTTCTTGTCAACACCACCTCAATTTTTCCTCTGTCGTGCCTCCGGCTAGACCTACATGGATACGCTGTTGATTCTGGAGTTTTTGCTCACGATTTGGTGATGTATTTGCTCTAGAGTTTAGCTTTCGCTATTCAGGAAGTTTTATCATTAGCTTAGCTAGCTTTTGGAATTAATTTGATTAATTTTGGTGACGAAGAGAGTATGAACTCTTTCACTTTTAAATGGCCGACCCTTCCCTTAGACGGAAGTGTTGGTGTCTAAGAGAGTATAGACTCTCTTTCTTAATTTTGCTTAACAAAAGTTATTTTATATCTCTCCGCCTTTTATAGGCCTCTTCGATTAACTTCCTTTTATTATAAACTTATTAAAATTAATTTTTATATTTGTTTATATTCGACCTTTCCTAATAGTAGGCGGTCTTTTCTTGGTACCGAAGTTAATTAACATTGAGCCCGTCATTTCGTTTTTACCTGTTAACATATTATGCTATTTTAATGTTTTTGAAAGAATTTCTTTGATAGTCTCGTACTGTTTTCAAAGTTGAACTAACGTTTTGTTTTGTCTCTGCAGTTGTTGACGTTCAGAACGTTCAACTTGCGCTCTATCGTTACGATAGAGAGAGAATTTTCACGGTGTCACGTTGCAGTAAGAGTAAACCGATTCTAGCGTTTTGTTCATTCTTTCTTAGCTTAATGGTTTTAATCTAATAAAGGAACTTTTTATTTGGGAAATCTTTCAGTTTTTTTTCCTTTAACAATAATATGTTTTAACGATATATATGATTGGGCTCTTCTCTCAGGTTCTAAGTCAAGAGAGAGAGAGAGAGAGATAGAGACGGAGGGAGAGAGAGGAGGATAAACGTTTCGTTCAAGCGAGTAACGTTGTTATCGTTTTTGCTCTTCTCCCTAGTCTCTTAAGGGGAAGAAGGTAAACGTTTCTAGAGTTTTATTCTTGTTCTCAAGCTTTATGCGGTGAGAGATTTTAAACGTAGTTTATTTGATCTAGTGTTTAGTCTCTTTCCAGCCACTGAATTATTTATCTTTCATTATATTTTTCTGTTACATTGTAATTCTGTTTTCGCAATTACTAACTTTTAAGGAAGGATAGAATTGCGTGTTTCAGGTACAAACCACTTAAAGTTTCGAGTTCAGTGAAATAAGTGCAAACAGAAAATCAAAAGTGATAAGTGATAAGCGCAAAGTGTTACAGTGTTGCGTTCGAGGGTTCGTCTGTTCGTGCCAGTTGTTCGCCTAGTCTGGGACCTCTTACAAGCTCCCAAGCCCAGGGGAGAAGTAATGTCGAAGGACTTATGGGTTCAGCAGGCCTTGATCGACGAACAGACGTTTCCCTCCGTGGTTTCGGGTGTATCTACACACGTTGCCGACGTGATCACCCCACCCACACAAAGACGAGAGAGCCCTTTTATTCCTTGTCTGCGGAAGAGGTTTCTCGCAGAAACCATGGACCAAATCTTACAGCTTTTAACCCTTTAACGACCAAATAGCCCAAACGGGATCTTTAAAACAGCTACTTTTGGGTAGTCGTGGTGAACATGTTTATGCTTGTCTGAAATTGACGCTCTGGCAACTCATAGAGACACTCCTCTGCTCTTAGAATCAGCCAATCAGAAGCCTCCTGTCCTTTTCTCCAAGTGTGTAGCTCCTTCCAAAGACACGTCACTTGTGCTCAAGTCGGAAAAGTGACAAAACGCGTCGCAGTAACGTCCACACATCCCCCCCCCCTGACCTCCATAATCATGGTAAGTACACAGTGCCTGTAGGATAGTGAAGCCTAGTGATATGCTTACCTTTTGATGTGGGTTTCAAGGGCTGTAGTGTTACTGACGTGTAGTAGTGACTATTGGAAAAAGTATAGATCCCATATGGGCTACCTCGGTCGAGTTTAGGCGAACCACGCTCATCCCATATGGGATCTATTGGACCTTAACGGTTCTACCGGGCACTACTTTACGACGCACATAATTTTTGCAATTTTTTTCTAGTGATTGTCTTAGACATTTGTGAATAGTTTTAACAATATTTATAGAAATAATAGTGATTATTTAGAGATGTTAGGCTCATGTCCATACAAATTATTACCTTACAAGGTATTGAATGATAAGTTCTTGTTAGGCAGTTACATTTTTTTTTACATGATTTTAATTTTTTTTTTCTTGCAGTTTCCTGGCCATATCTTTTATGGGCATCGCAACGCTGCATTGGAGACTCAGGATCATACACCATGGGTTGCCCCTAAGGATGCTGAAGGAAGTGATGTCAACGTGAGCCCTTTGGATGTCGACAGTGATGACGACGACCCTACGTACGTTCCTGACGAAGGCCTTACTCAGGAGGATGCCTTTGACCCTCCCAACGCTAGAGGTTAGTATGAGACATCCTTAGAGAGAGAGAGAGAGAGAGAGAGAGAGAGAGAGAGAGAGAGAGAGATATTTGTTTAATTTTCTTTTTTAAAAGTCTCGTTGTTACAATAGTTGCTCTTTAAATTTATTTTCATTGTGTTGCTCTTTAAATTTTTGTAAACAATGGGTATTTTTAAAACTTATTTGTGTACTTGCATACTCAGTGACATACATATGCACACATATGCATACTCACTGACATACACATGCATAGTCACTGACATACACATGCACACACATGCATGCACACACACCAGCACACATGATTCATTTACTGTTTCATTAATGTTACTTTATTCTTGTTTCAGCTCGCAGGGTCAATGTTGTTGTCCCTCAGGAGATGCCTGTGGAAGAGGAAGTTGAAGTTGAAGGTGAGGTTAACCCTAAGAGGCCTCGTGTTGTTGAATGGAAGAAGGACGACATTCACATCCAGCCCCTACCGGACTTCATTCATCCACAGCCAGGCTTCTTGAGGGAACCTTACTAGGACTTCTGACTGGACATCTCAAATTGGCTGAGAAGTTTCAAGACATCAAACTTCAAGATTACTAGGAATTCTCTTGGCCCCAGGGATGTCGCTTTGCCCAAAAGGGGCCAACGGGCAGTTGTGCCAAGTGTAGAGTCACGCCAGGATGCCCCTACCCTACACATACCAAAGCATGTCACCATGAGGCAGACCTGCAAGTTCTGTTCAACTGCAGGCCACATCCACAGGTCTCGCTGGATGTGTGAGGAGTGCAAGGTGGCCCTTTGCCTCACTGAAAGTCGAAATTGTTTTGCTTTATTCCATAAGATTTCTAAGTAATTTTTTTGCTCTTTTTCAATAGATTTTAAAGTAAGTTTTATAATGTTTCTATTCTATCAATTAAGAGTAAGGTTTAATATATTTTTTGCATTTTAATAGTATTTTTGTATTTTTATAGTATTTTTGTATTTATTGAATATTGTATTTTCTTGTATTTGTAACGTATTTCTTATTTATTTAAATTGTTAAGCCATATATGTGTTTCTGTTATACATTGGAACTATAAAAAAACAGGCTGTTATACATTGGAACTATAAAAAAACAGTTGGGCGAAACTTCAAAATCTGTGCCGTTATGGTCCAATAGATCCCATATGGGATGAGCGTGGTCCGCCTAAACTCGCCCAAGGTACCCAAATGGGATACTTCAATGCATGCAATTTTTTCGGTAATTTGGAAAAAATTTTAAAAGTACACAAGAATAAAAAGGTCTTGTATTTCCTAATACTACAACATACTAAAAGGAATTTTTAAAGTTTCCCATAAAACCTAGGGTGGACCTTAAAGGGTTAAGTGCAAGTCGGTCCCTTCCGCGCAAGTCCAACTCCTAGGTGTAGCCATTACCACTGGGTCAGTTCGGACTTGCTGCAGTACGACAACTGCACACCTCCCAGAGAGAGTGTGGTATCGCAACAGGCAGTAGCTCCGTCTGTTGCCGCACCAGCTGTTTTAGACCCTCAGTCTCAACGGACAGTAGCTCCGTTTGTTGTTGTCTTTCTTAAACTCTAGTGGTCTTTGCTGCAGACAATGCAGTCTCAGCTGGCGGTGTTGATGCAGGAGTTTCAGGCAGAGAAGGTTAACACACCTCCTCCTGCGAGCGCTCCTCCACCTCTACGCAGTCCAGCCTGCCAGACGTATGATGTTGAGGTTCCTCAAGCTACCTCCATGCGTGAGCTGCCGCATTGGGAGTTGCCAGATACCAGCTCTGTGCAGCAACCTCCACTTTCCTTGAGGCAGGAGCCTCTTGCCACGCGGCAACCTCCTCAACACTTGAGGCAGGAGCCTTATGCTTTGCAGCAACCTCCTCTACCCTTGAGGTAGGAGCCTCTTGCGTTACGACTACCTCCTCCATCCTCGAGGCAACAACCTCTTGCGGTGCGACAACCTCCACCATCCTCGAGGCAGCAACCTCAACTCCACCTCTGCGCAGTCCACCCTGCCAGACGTATGATGTTGAGGTTCCTCAACCTACCTCCACGCGTGAGCTGCCGCATTGGGAGTTGCCAGATACCAACGCTATGCAGCAACCTCTTGCGTTGCGGCAACCTCCACCATCCTTGAGGCAGCAACCTCAACTCTTGCGGCAGCCACCTCCACTGAGGGAAGAGCCTCAACTCTTGAGGAACCTCATGCTATGAGACTCTTGAGGCAGGAACCTCACAGGAGCCTCAATGGGCTCTCGTGGCATGGTTGGTTTCGACCTGGCCTTTCATTAGAAGGGGCTAGCGTTCGATCCCAAGTATGAGGTAGAAATTTATTTCTATTTGAACACGATGTTGTGTTGATATTTATCCATATTGACTCATTAGGGGTAATTTGAATGAATTACTGCCAATTGTGTCACGTGGTGGCCCGGGGAAATCTGGTAAAACTCGCTGATAAAGAGACTGATGTCTCACCAGGTAAATCCTCGGACAGCTAGATTAGTGTCAGGTTCAGATTTCCTTTATTTAATCCTCCTCAAACCATGAGGCAGGAGCCTCATGCTATGCGGCAACCGCCTCAACCCATGAGGCAGGAGCATCATACTATGCGGCATCCTCCTCAACGCATGCGGCATAAGCCTCTTCCCTTGCAGCTTGAGCCTCATCCCATGCAGCATGAGCCTCATACCATGCAGCATGAGCCTCATCCCATGCAGCATGAGCCTCATCCCATGCAGCATAAGCCGCACGCCATGCAACATGCTCTGCTTACCTTACAGCATGCTCTACATACAGCATGCTCTGCATACAGCATGCTCTGCATACCTTACCGCATGCTTCTCAGTCACACATCTTTGGTTGTTGCCAACTCACTAGACTGTCAAACAGTTTCATAACGTTGCCTTCTAGTCTGCTGCTTTTGCACCAGTGAAACCCTCACTGAGAGAACTTAGCTTTTCTCGGATATGGTTCCTGTAGATGAGAAAGTGCTATTCTCCCTCCTTCTGATATTCCCTTGAGGACTCTGTCATTTGGAGAGGAGCCTTTAGCTGCGTAGCCTCCTATGGACTTTTATTTAAGCATAACATGCTTCCAGGGAAGGTAATGGTTCCACTTCAGTCGCTAACCCCGTCTGTTACCACACCTGCTCCCATAGACCTTGAGCTGTGTTGCAAGACATGCAGTCCAAGCTTAGTCCTTGTTAGAGGATTTTTTGTTTACGGAGTCAGTGTGTCACTGGGAAGACGTTCAACAACCAGCAGAAGTGACTTGTTGTGACGCAGTGCGGCAACCTCAGCAACCCGATAAGGAGTTGTCTGTACGACCCAGACAGTCTAGACAGCTTCGGGTTGTCACTGTACTTCCTCGCTTCCCCATGGTTGACAGTTCACAGACTGTGCATCAGTACCATGATCTTGTGTCCGGCTCCGTCAGACGACTAGCTTTTAAGAGCTCCCACAAGTCGTCGCTGTCTGGAGATTCTCAGATGGACTATGGATCTGACCAAGGAACTGGGCCTCCTGGTCAAATTTTGAGGAGTCCCAGCTCGTCCCATCCCAGACCATTGTCTACCTGGGTATGGATCTTCAGAGTCGAGCTTTTCGGGCTTTTCCGTCGGCCCCAAAGATCTACTAAGCCCTAGTTTGCATCCAGAGCATGCTGAGAAGGAACCGATGCTCAGTCAGGTAGTGGATGAGTCTAACAGGGACACTTTCATCGCTGGCCCTGTTCATCGAGTTAGGGAGACCCCACCTCCGCCCCCTTCAGTATCATCTAGCGGCTCACTGGATTAAGGACATGACGCTAGAGACGATCTCAGTTCCTGTTTCCGAAGAGAGGAGGTCTACTCTCACGTGGTGAAAGAACAGCTTTCTTCTCAAGGAAGTCTACCTTTGGCTGTTCAGAAACCCGACCGCCGTCTCTTCTCTGACGCATCAGACACGGGCTGGGTTGCGACTTTGGACGGACAGGAATGCTCGGGAACATGGAATCAGGAGCTAAGGACACTTCACATCTTTTGCAAGGAGCTGTTGGCGGTTCATCTGGCCTTGATAAACTTCAAGTCCCTTCAGCTTAACTAGGTGGTGGAGGTGGACTCTGACTACACCACAGCCTTGGCTTACATCTCCAAGCAGGGAGGGACTCATTCGTGGAAGTTGTTCTAGATCGCAAGGGACCTCCTCATCTGGTTAAAAGATCGAAAGCTCACGCTGGTAACGAGGTTCATTCAGGGCGATATGAATGTCATGGCAGATCGCCTTAGCCGGAAGGGTCAGGTCATCCCCACAGAGTGGACCCTTCACAAGAATGTTTGCAGCAGACTTTGGGCCCTGTGGGGTCAGCCAACCATAGATCTGTTCGCTACCTCGATAACCTAGAGGCTCCCGTTGTATTGTTCTCCGATTCCAGACCCAGCAGCAGTTCACGTGGATGCTTTTCTGCTGGATTGGTCCCATCTCGACCTGTATGCATTCCCGCCGTTCAAGATTGTCAACAGGGTACTTCAGAAGTTCGCCTCTCGCAAAGGGACACGGCTGACGTTGGTTGGCTCCGCTCTGGCCCGCGAGAGAATGGTTCATAGAGGTACTGCAATGGCTGGTCGACATTCCCAGGACTCTTCCTCTAGGAGTGGACCTTCTACGTCTACCTCACGTAAAGAAGGTACATCCAAACCTCCACGCTCTTCGTCTGACTGCCTTCAGTCTTTCGAAAGACTCTCAAGAGCTAGGGGCTTTTCGAAGGAGGCAGCCAGAGCGATTGCCAGAGCAAGGAGGACATCCACTCTCAGAGTCTATCAGTCTAAAGGGGAAGTCTTCCGAAGCTGGTACAAGGCCAATGCAGTTTCCTCATCCAGTACCACTGTAACCCAGATTGCTGACTTCCTGTTACATCTAAGGAACGTAAGATCCCTTTCAGCTCCTACGATTAAGGGTTACAGAAGTATGTTGGCAGCGGTTTTCCGCCACAGAGGCTTGGATCTTTCCACCAACAAAGATCTACAGGACCTCCTTAGGTCTTTTAAGACCTCAAAGGAACGTCGGTTGTCCACTCCAGGCTGGAATCTAGACGTGGTCCTAAGGTTCCTTATGTCATCAAGATTTGAACCTCTCCAATCAGCCTCTTTTAAGGACCTCACATTGAAAACTCTTTTCCTCGTGTGCTTGACAACAGCTAAAAGAGTAAGTGAGATCCACGCCTTCAGCAGGAACATAGTTTTCACATCTGAAACAGCTACATGTTCCTTGCAGATCGGTTTTTTGCTAAAAACGAGCTTCCTTCACGTCCTTGGCCTAAGTCGTTCGAGATCCCAAGCCTGTCCAACTTGGTGGGGGACGAACTGGAAAGAGTACTTTGCCCAGTTAGAGCTCTTAGGTACTATCTAAAAAGGTCATAACCTTTACGAGGACAATCAGAAGCCTTTTGGTGTGCTATCAAGAAGCCTTCTCTTCCAAGGTCTAAGAACTCAGTTTCTTACCTATTCAGGCTCCTGATTAGGGAAGCACATTCTCATCTGAAGGAAGAAGACCTTGCTTTGCTGAAGGTAAGGACACATGAAGTGAGAGCTGTGGCTACTTCAGTGGCCCTCAAACAGAACCGTTCTCTGCAGAGTGTTATGGATGCAACCTATTGGAGAAGCAAGTCAGTGTTCGCATCATTCTATCTCAAAGATGTTCAGTCTCTTTACGAGAACTGCTACACCCTGGGACCATTCGTAGCAACGAATGCAGTAGTAGGCGGGGGCTCAGCCACTACATTCCCATAATCCCATAACCTTTTTAACCTTTCTCTTGAATACTTTTTATTGTTGTTTTTGGGTTGTACGGTCGGCTAAGAAGCCTTCCACATCCTTGTTGATTTGGCGGGTGGTCAATTCTTTCTTGAGAAGCGCCGAGGTTAAAGGTTGTGATGAGGTCCTTTAGTATGGGTTGCAGCCCTTTATACTTCAGCACCTAAGAGTCGTTCAGCATCCTAAGAGGACCGCTACGCTCAGTAAGGAAGACGTACTTAATAAAGGCAGAGTAATGGTTCAAGTCGTCTTCCTTACCAGGTACTTATTTATTTTATGTTATTTTTGAATAACTAATAAAATAAAATACGGGATACTTAGCTTCTTTGTTAACATATATGCTGGTCTCCACCCACCACCCTGGGTGTGAATCAGCTACATGATTATCGGGTAAGATTAATATTGAAAAATGTTATTTTCATTAGTAAAATAAATTTTTGAATATACTTACCCGATAATCATGATTTAATTGACCCACCCTTCCTCCCCATAGAGAACCAGTGGACCGAGGAAAAAATTGAGGTGGTGTTGACAAGAAGTACTGGAGTACCTGACCACAGATGGCGCTGTGTGTTCACCCCCACCTGTATAGCGATCGCTGGCGTATCCCGACCGTAGATTTCTGTCGGCAACAGAGTTGACAGCTACATGATTATCGGGTAAGTATATTCAAAAATTTATTTTACTAATGAAAATAACATTTTCTCACAATTAAAACCAATAGAATTAAATTGGAATTTTTATGAATAAACTCCCACATGTTTTCCCCTTTTTTACAACCATGTCTTCAGTTCCACTATGTCTGTATTATGCCAAGTTTGTTCCCAAAAAGAGTGGGATGCAACATTTGAGTTTTGATAAAAATTCTGATCCATACAAGTTTTCCCAACAACAAGGATTCATCCCTTCACTTGTGGTATGGCTGGCTTGATGTAAGTCATGAGTATTTAGACTTAAGGTCAATCAGTGGTCTTATAGCCATGCAATGAAGATTACTGTTAAAAGAACTTTCATGGAAAGGGTTTATGTAGTGGTCAGACAAAAACTAATTGAATTATTTCCTTCAAATTTTCTTTAGAAATGACTAGATAACACAAACTGATCAAATATAGATAGCTTAAAGTTATAAACAAGATAAAAGATAACCTTGTTCATGTAAAGTGGCAACTGGCTTAAAGTATTTAAATATTTGTACCAGCGTAAAAGAATAGAACTCCAAGTATGTGTAGGGTCGCAGTCCTTGCTTGGAAATTGCAGAAAATTGTTATCAAGACTGAGCTGCATTTGTGGGGCACGTCATTGACATTCAAGTGAATAAATCAAAAGTTCAGAAGGTAAAAATATAATTGAGGAAGACCTTTATCTGGTGTGTATATGTATGGTGGCATAGAGCAGGTGACCAGAGTTTTCTTACTGATTCCACTCGAGGATTAATCAAGGGACATAGATACTCTTGGTCTGAAGAAAAATCATTTTATAAAGCTTGATTGAGTAATTCAAAATGGAGTGCTAATAGATGTTTTGTCAGTGATTGGTAGTCTATATGTACCACTATTAATCACTCAGAACTCTATGTAGATCATGATAAAGGTGCATATACCCAGACCATCGAGAGGCTATGATCAGATATGGAGATTTGTTTTCTGTTGGGGAGTAAAATGCCATGTTCTCACTAAAACCTTTTCTATGTATGTTCATTGAACAGTTATCTTTCACGTCAATTTGCTCCTATGCGAATACAAACCTCCGTTCTTTACGTATGAGAAGAAACCTGCACAAACTGACGTAGGGCTATAAAAAACTTTAACGAGGTGTCAACAGCCATCCTGTTCTTCACCACAGGGGATTAAGAGAGGGTTATGCCTTTTCCTAATCCCTCGGAGTGTTGCCCGTTGGAGAATGAAGATGATGATACTACCCCCTTGCGTCCGTCAGCCTTTTCTCCTAGTTGTCTCGTCTAGCACAGAAAACTCATCTCGCTCAGCTGACTTGTCTTGCCAGCTGGCATGTCTCATCTAGTAGACTCGCCCCACCATGTTTCCTCGCCTCACCCAGTCCTGCTTCAGCTTGCAATCACCCATCAGCACGCGATCGCCCCTCAGCTTGCAATCGCCTGTAAGCTGGTGATCGTCCATCAGCCAATGATCGCGTGTCAGCCCATATTCTCTCATCAGCTCGTAATGGCCTGTCAACTCATGATCGGCTGTCAGCTTGCGATTGCCCATTGGCTAGCTATTGCCCTTCGGCTATCAATTGCCCATCAGCTTGCGATTGCCCGTCAGCTTGCTTCCAGGCTCCTGAATTTCAAGCAATCGCTTTAAGCGCCTGACGATTCCTCTACTTGTGATTGCCCTTTTGTCCTCATCCGCACAACAGGACGAATGATGAGGCAGCATAGACCAGCTCGTGACAGAGTTTCCAACAGGCCACTGCAGGCTAGCTCATGACAACTACTTCAATAGAAATCTCTATTCAGTGTCACAGTACTGCCTAGCTTGCGACTTTCCTTTCCGAGGTAAAGTTGCCTTCCGCTTTTGATGAACAGCACCTCCCGCTTGCCAGTGGTGATTCTCAGAGGCCTTGGCTCTTAGGGTGGTGATTACCAACTTCGATAGACAGAGAACTTCTCTGCTGAGGATTTCAGAGCACTATCTTCACTGCAAGCAAGCACACTTCTCTTCCTAATGAGACTCCCCTTTTTTTCTACTCGTCATACACAATAGAGCTCAAGCGCTATTGCTTCAACAATCGCTTTCCAAGTCTTCTAGAGAGTCTCCTCATCTAGACGACACATGCTACACTCTTTATTCAGAGGAAGAGCTAGCATTACCTCATCAACACTAGCTCTCACGCCCATGATAACACACAGGTGTGCAGTACATCTGTGCATTCTCGACAGCAGCAGAACACAGAACTTCAACCTACGGTTTAGTGGGAACAGATTCCCAATGCAATTAGAACTTCTCCATATGAGCTTCATTGCTCAACACGACTCAAGATGTCATACAGATGTTTAAAGGGCCTGTGCGTGCTGATGTGCAAACTTCTTCATCAGCTCACCGGTTTTCGTGAGCGTTCATGGACATGGATCCCTCACTCACAAATGTTCATCGGGCTACTACTACTACTACTATTACTATTACTATTACTACTACTACTACTACTACTACTACTACTACTACTACTACTACTACTACTACTACTACTACTATTGGGATGATATACAGTGGGCATTAGCGACTAGGTGGCTTTCTCTGTTCCATGTCTCTTAACCTTTTGGTCTCTTGTTTTGGTATATGGCTACCTTATAAGTCGACATGTTCATTGGATGACAATGTACCAGCTGACCTCACCAGACTGGTAGAACATAGTTCTACACAGTGGTTGCCACAGTAGAAGTCTTTTGATCACTCATTCCTGGCACCTTCCTCTTTGTTTCAAAACAGGTCTCAAGAAAAATAATCTCTCAGGCTTACTTTCTCCAACTTCTCACCATGAGTTATAGAGCTCGTCGGCTTCCTTACACATGGTTTTTGGTTACGATTCTTTTTGATCTCCTCTCTCCTTCACTCGTGCATAGGACAAAAGTCTCATAAGACATAACCCCTCCTGGTTATTCCTTTTTCATCCCTACTTTTTTTTAGGAGATTGAATCAGCTCATCCTTACGTTTACGGACTATAGCAAACATAGATTCGAGGAATCCTATCCTCTTACACCCCATCACCATTGGCTCAGGCTACTTAGGGACTTGTGCAGGAAACTTCAACCCTTCATCCTCGGGATTCTCCTCTGGTAAGGCTATATATGGCAAACCCACAGCTTGACCTTGGTCTTGTTCGTTAGTGCTCTGACAATGCCGCTCTCCATTAACCTGAGTTTGCTCAGCCAGTGGTAGCAATGTGAAGCCCGAAGCATCGGCCAGATGTTATCCATAGGGGTAATGCCTTTCTTGGTCAAAAGTCACGTTCACTTCATAGTGGCTGTGATCCCCTCTTAGGACTTTGAAGAACTCATCTCTTATTCAACCAACATGACCCATCCAACTAACAGGACTCCTTCACTCCCCATAGCGAATCCTGTTGAAGGATAGCACATGACCTCTCGCCAAACTCCTGTGGGAGTATTGGGGATCGACATACATGAACCTCCGGCTAATGAACAGATGATCCAGGTTGAATGAAGTGCTTTCTCCTGCAAGGGCTTACATAAACATGGGTGGTTCGTAAACCCTGCCAATTGACCGAGGTTAACTACTGAGTTGAGAACCTGCAGTTTGGCTACAAAGAGAATGCAAATCATCACATCCCATCCAATTGTTGAGGCGCGATGGCTGGTCTAGTAATGTACGCGGATACAAACATCTGTACGGACATCCGGATTTTGGTGTTACGTCATCACTGCATGACTACGTTTTATATCAGTCTCCGAGTTTCGACAGTCAACTTTCCTATAGAAGTCTCCCATATTCAACCTCTCATCCTGGAACAAGTTTGTTCAACAAACTCCGTTCAGCATGGAGACGGCAGACACGGTCAAACAAGTAGTAAGACAAAAGGACTTCATATGCACGCTAGATCCCTAGGACATATACTTCCAGATACCAGTACATCAGTCACCTAGGAAGTTTCTAAGGATCATACAGCAAATATCAGTTCAAGGTGCGATGCTTCATTCTACTGGCATCACCTCAGATTTTCACGAGAGTTTTTACCCTAGTGTCAACCTGGGCCTACAGGATCGACATCTATCTCCTAAGATTCCAGGAAGACTGGCTGATCTTGGTAGACTCGGTGGCTTCTCTTCTTCAACACCAAGACAAACTTTTCAAATTTTGATGCGATCTGAGGATTTTGGGGAATCTCGAGAAGTAATCCCTGCTTCCTTATCGTAGCCTGGTATACCTAGGCATGATCATCGACATAGCCTGCAGAAAGTCTTCCCTCAGACACCAGGGTCCAGAGGGGGAAGAAGGGGCAAGTCTCTTCCTTCAGTGAGACACGCTCCCAGCCAGTAGTGGTTACATCTCATAGGTCACCGATTAACTCTGGTCCGTTTAGTCCGCAACGGGCTCCTACAAATCCAATCTCCTCAGTGGTAGCCAAAATCCATGTGGTTCAGCACACGGATTCTCCAGATACCCTGTGTTCCTATGGGATCCGAGCAGAAGACGGGCCTGAGATGATGGGTGACAGACGAGAATCTTTGCCGAGGAGTCAATTGCCTTGTCCCTCGATCCCCTAATTATCTATTCACCTAATTTGTTGTGAGCGTTTAACCTTATTCCCCTCTTAATACTTGAAATTTAATATCACCAATGCAATGATGATACTAGTAACCTTATCAAGAATAGCACCAATATAACCATTCTCTAAAGAGTATTGATATAAAAGTACCAATCTCATGTTATTTATAACTGCTGCTGTATTCTTGGAGGATCATCCAAGCTGAACTTTGTCGTATTCTTGTTTTGTCACGAACTCTGCTGAAGACCATCATAGCATGGTGAAATTTACGTTTCAAAAGTGTTTGTTATATTAATCTCGAAAGATTATATGGAATATGCCAGTTATTCTAATGGATAATCCTTAAATGGGAATTTCTGTATCAAATTAATTATCATGTCACGTTATGACTTGGAGGTGAAGATCATTTGTAGTAAAGATATTTTATTTTTCTTTCAGATGCAATTATTTACCTGCACATTTGAAATCCTAAAGCCAAAGCCAGTAAACGAAAAACTTCCTAGTCGGTAACCCGATTCTGCTAATGATATGGGAAGATGGAAACTAAAGGAACTCTGATGGCACAAGATTAAACTCATGTCTAAATCAAAGCTAATAACAGGAATGGAGGATGTTAGATTTAACCGACATCTGCTTAAAGATAAGTTGAAATTTTCATTAAAGTATTTTTCACAAGTTTCTATCTCAGTTAGGTTACAGAGTAGGTAATAAATATATATGAAAGGTAACTTATGTAATAGTATAGTGTACAATATAATATAGAGCATATACTATCTAAAAAAAAATTCTGTATTAAGTAATTCTCTTGAAAGTGAGATTGTTTTCAAATTATTTTTTGGCTGAAATGGTCATAGATTTTATCATTAATATACTTTATTAGTCTTATGTCTGTATAATATCAGGTCATTCTAGATATACAAATATTTCTCAAATATAAATTTTCAAAAAAGTCTTATCAGTGAACCAGTAGCTAATATAAGATTAGATTTTATACTTTCATGGGTCACAGATTTTGAACATCCGACCTTAGAGCCATAGAATGTCCTATTTCTTAAACCTATTGTATGATGCTTGTTGAATAATTAATATTTGTAACATTGTCCTGAAATTTATAACATTTTAGCAAAAAAAAAAATTATTTGTGCTGCAAGTAGTATTTCACTTTCAATACTCCCAAAAACTATTCACAAACTGATTTGACCTGGGACCCCTTGTTTGATGTTTGAGGCCAGCCCAGCTGCTTGGTTACCATACCAGGGTATACTTACTTACTTGGTATACTTGGTCGAATTTAGAGGGTCTTCCTCACAGCTGTGGTGGTCCACCGCTGACGCCATTCCGTGAGTCCTTCTTCATGAGGGTGATCTGGTCTGGCACAGAGTTTGTGGCTGCCCTGCAGCACGCTATGTAGCCTGGCACAGGAGGCTCATCTGGTAGCGTCTGCAGGAAGGTGTCAAATGCTTTCTTGAATTTGGCGACCGAGCATCCTGTGGTGTCTCTGACATTTCTCGGCAGTGTATTGAACAGTCTGGGGCTGTTGTGGGTGAGGCTGGAGGCAAGGAGGGTTTTTATCTTCTCTGGTGTCCTGGAGGAGAGGCTTTGACTTGCACACGAGCGCCCAGAACGCTCACTTTCACGTGCCCTCAGTAAGTCAGGGGTAGGGTCAGGCACCTG
This sequence comes from Palaemon carinicauda, assembly GCF_036898095.1. NCBI lineage: Eukaryota > Metazoa > Arthropoda > Malacostraca > Decapoda > Palaemonidae > Palaemon > Palaemon carinicauda. The sequence goes on along the minus strand of NW_027169767.1, from coordinate 187,004 downwards.
CCTCTCCAAGATTTTCCAGGTGTATATTATTCTTTATCTCTCTCTTCTTCTCTGTTGAGAGTAGAGTCCCAGCTTTTGCAGGTGCTGCCAATAGTTGAGCTCCCTCATTCCTTTAATTGATCTTGCGAAACTCCTCTGGACTGACTCTAGCTCCTGTATGTCCCCCTGTTTATGGGGAGACCACAGCTGGCTGCAGTAGTCAAGGATTGGCTGTATGAGGGTCTTCCACAGTGTCAGCATGCCTTCCTGCTCCCTTGAATGGAAGGTACGCAGAACCCAGCCAACCATGCGCCTGGCCCTAGTGGCGGTGTCCTTGATGTGCTGCTGGAAGGTGGCATCATTGTCCATGAGGACGCCAAGGCACTTGACTGCATTGCTGGGTGGGATTGGTTGCTTTGTTTTTGTCAGTAACTTGGTTGAGTGGATGAGTTCAGTATTTGGCCCCAGTCTCATTATTTCAAATTTATCCTCATTGAATTGCATGTTGTTTGTGTCAGCCCAGTGGAAGACCCTCTGGATGTTTGCCTGCAGCTGGACAACATCCTCAGACGCACTGATCCTGTGGCTTAGGGTAGTGTTGTCAGAAAAGGAGGACAGGAAGGAGCCTGTGACTGTCTTTTCAATGTCGGCCATCAGGACCAGGAAGAGTAGGGGGCCAAGAACAGAGCCTTGGGGGACTCTGCTGATGACTTTCTCAGGCTGTGACTTGTGGCCGTCAACAGCTACCGCCTGAGTCCTGTTGGTAAGGAAGCTGTGCAGCCACACACCCAGCTTCCCTGCTATCCCCATGGCCCTCAGCTTGTGGCGAAGGATGCCGTGGTCCACTCGGTCGAAGGCCTTAGCAAAGTCTAAGTAGACCACGTCTACATTTTTGCCTTCAGCAAGGCCCCGGAGCAGCCACTCATAGTGGGCCAAGAGGTTGGAGAGACAAGACCTTCCTGTACGAAAACCATGCTGAGAGTTACTCATCAAGCTGTTTTCCTCAAGGTGGCTAATGATCTTGTTTCTTAATATTTTCTCAAATACTTTGATGAGGTGGGAGGTGAGGGCCACTGACCTGTAGTTTTTGGCTTGGCTTCTATCTCCCCCTTTGTGGATTGGGGAGATGATGGCCTCTTTTAATATTGATGGTATAATGCCAGTGTCCAGGGAGCAGTGCCAGATTTTGTAGAGAGGGAGTGCCAGAGCTTCCTTGCATCGTAGTAAAAGGATGGATGGCACACCATCTGGTCCAGCAGCAGAGTTGATTTTTAGTTCACTGATGGCTTCCTGTACATAAGTTATGGTGAAAGGGATGTTCACGAGAGTCAAGTGATGTTGGGTGTGCACCTTAAAGAACTCAGCAGGTTCGAGAACAATCTTGGCAGGTGTAGGTTGCGAGAAGACTCTGGTATACTGCTGGGAGAGAATCTGGCATGTTTCCTCAGGGGTGTTTGACATCATCCCATTTCCTGCCTGAAGTGGTCCAACCTTGACTTGCGTTTTGGAAAATTTCTTGCAGTACTTAAAGAAAAATTTAGGGTTGGCCTTGATGTTGCACACTGCCTGCGTTTCTTCCCAGTCATGTTGCTTCTCGTGTGAATCCTTGAGTTCATTTTCTATATGTGAGATCTTGGCTTGCAGCGAGTTTTTCCGGGTGTCACTCTTTGTCGTTTGCATTTGTCTATTTAAGTTCACCCGTCGCCTCATAAGCACTTTTCTGTCCCTTGGTATGTGGCTGCTTCTGGTGGCTGGCAGTTTTCTTGTTGGCACATTACCTTCACAGGCCCTGAGGATGGTTTTTAAATATTAAACTTAGCCGGTGAATATATAATAGCTGACGTCTCCGACGGCTCGACAGAATTCAAAAACTCGCGAGCAATCGCCATGAGGGTAGCGGGTGTGCCCACCAGCGCCAACTATCGGCCAGATACCGCATATACATGTAAACAGCTCCAGTTCTTCTCTGTCGGTTCCATCGACAAGTCGATTCCACTCGCTATTATGACCTCGAGTTTTCTACCGAATTGGTGAAGTACTTGGTTTTGGTTTTATTGCTTTCGCCGTGTTGGATTATTTAATACTATCCTCAAAAGAAATGCTTTTGAAAGGAGAGTAAAAGTGTTTTGCCCTTGCTTTTATCTCTGGTTTTTTTCCATAGAGTAAAAATGGCCGACCCTTCCCTTAGTGTACGGAAGTGTGTTTTAGGCTTTTAGCAATTATCTTATCACGTTATAAATTGTTGTTGTTAAATATAGATTTTCCTCTATATATTTTATATCTCACCCGCCTTTATTAGGCCTCTTCGATTAGCTTTCCATTTATAATAAACATCAAGATAAATTTTAATGATTTGTTTATATGCGGCCTTACCTATTCCTCCCCTAATCCGAGAGTAGGCGGTCCTAACTTGGAAACCGAAGTTAAACAACGTTGAGCCCTTTCAACTTTTATTTTCGTTAAGTTTAAATCATTTGCTCTGTAAGAGTTATTAAATGAATATTTTTTAGTAGATATTTTATGAAAGATTTTCTTTGAATAGTCTTCGTGCTGTTTCAAAGATGAACTAACGTTTGGTTTATTTATGCTACGCAGTTTGCGCTCTATCGTTACGATAGAGAAAGAGAGAATCACGGTTTCACTTTGCAGAAAGAGTAAATCGATTCTGACGTTTTGTTCATTCTTCTTTCAAACTGAAATGTTTTAAATACTAATTTAAAGGAACTTGTTAATTTTCAATTTCTTAGTTCTTTCAGTTTTTTCCTTTGGTCAAATAACCTGTTTATTGACGAAGGGTAAGTGGGCTTTTCTCTTCTGTGTGAAATCAAGAGAGAGAGAGAGAGAGAGAGAGAGAGAGAGAGAGACGGAGAGAGAGAGAGAGGAAGAGAGAACGTTCCGATCTTTATTCTCGTCCCAAGCGAGTAACGTTGTTCTCGAGTCAGTTTTTTACTCTCGTCCCAAGTCTCTGTACGGGGAGAAAGGATAAAACGTTTTTAGTTTTTATTCTCGTCCCAAGGCACTGTACGGTGAGAGATTGAAAACGTAGTGTTTAGTCTCCTCCCCAGTCACTGATCCTTTTAACTTTATATATTTCCGTTTTATTCGATATATATGTTTACTGTTTTTTTGCTTGTATTAATGTGCTTACATTATACGACTTATTTCGCAATTATAACCTTTTGATGTAGGGGAGAATTGCGTGCTTCAGGTAGAAATGTTTTTATTCATGCCTAATGTGAAATTATTGAAAAATTCGATTTCAGTGAAGTAAGTGCAAAAACAGAATATTGTAGTGATAAAGTGATAATTGCGCAAAGTGTTATCAGTGTTGCGACAGAGGGTTCGTCTGTTCGTGCCTGTCGTTCGCCTAGTCCGAGACCTCTTGCAAGCTCCCATGCCCCAGGGAGAAGTAATGTCGTAGGACTTATGGGTTCGAGAGGCTTTAACCAACGAACAGACGTTCCCTCTATGGTTTCAGGCGTGTCTCGTCAAGACCGCCCCTACCATAAGACGAGCGAGACGGTTTTCTCCTCGTCATCCGAAGGCTTATCGCGTAAGAAACCGTGGAGCAAGGTTTCGAGACCCTTAAAGCGAAAGTCAGTCCCTTCAGGACAGGTCCAGCGTCCTGGTTGTAGCCATTGGGACAGCTCTGACCCTGTGCAGTCATCGGAAGACTGCTCGACGCCTAAACAGAAGCGTAACACAGGCTCCGAGAGTCTTAGTGTAGGCAAGGTTTTGCAGTCACAGACGTTACCCTCGTCTCTTACCGCACCCATTCCCGTTGATCCTAAATGGGTTGTACTGCAAGACATGCAGAATAAGCTTGCCTCTCTTATGGAGGACTATTCTGCTGAGCAGGTTCACGATGATCCTCGCCGCTTAGCTGATCGAGATCCTGGCCGTCAGCCGCCCAAACGAGCCTTTGCTCGTCCTGTTGACGTTGACGTTACAAAGTCACGTCAGTCACGTTTTGTAGAGCCTCACTCGATGCAGTCCCGTGTTGACTTTCAGCCGCTTGTGGACGTTCAGCCACTGCCGCATGCTCTTGTTGACGTTCAGGACGTTCGCCAACCAGCGAAGTTGACTTGTTTTGACGTTGAGCGTCAAACACCGCAGTCAAGAGTTGTTTTGACTGCTCAGTCTAGGCAGTCTCGAGTTGACGACAAGCGTCCTCCCGCACCTGTTGTTGTTGCTGGTCAGTCCTTTAAGCAGTCACATGACGTAGCGTCCTTGACTGCTACTGATGCTCCTTTGCGTGTGGACTCTGCTTGTCAAGTATTGCCACCACGGCAGGTCTCTCCCTTGCTTGAGACTCGGCAATTGTCGGACGAGGTTCCTTCAGATGAGGAAGTTGCTGATCCCCCTCCTACTGATATTCCCTTGGGGACTGTCAGACGAAGAGGAGCCTAAAGCTGCTCAGCCCTCTATGGACTTTAAATAAATCATGCTGATTTTTAAGGATCTTTGTCCGGATCATTTTGTAACTGCTGCTCCTCGTTCGCCTAAACGTCAGAGTTTACACTAGGCCTAGCTACTTCGAAGCCGTTGTTTTCTAAGCTAGTGCTCTCTCGCTCTTCTAAGAGAGCTTTACGTTTGCTAGGCGACTGGTTGATCACCAGGAGGAGTTTGGGGGAGACAGCCTTTGCTTTCCCTCCTTTTAAACTGGCTTATAGAGCGAGCGTCTGGTATGACACGGGAGAAGTTCTCGGCTTGGGAGTTCCTGCCTCTGCCCAGATAGACTTCTCAAACCTCATAGACTCTCCCTGGCGCCTGGCCTTGAGACGCTCCAAGATTTTATGGTCGGCTTCAGAGCTAGACCATCTCCTGTTAGGAGTTTTTTCGAGCGTTTGAAGTTTTGCTGTACAATTATGTCATGCATAAACAAGGCTATCAGGGATGGCTCCAATAATCTGACAGCCACGTTCTCTGCAGGAACAAGACTATCAGGGATGGCTCCAATGATCTGGCAGCCACGTTCACTGCAGGAGTACGTAAGATGCAAGTGCGCTCAATGTGTTCATTGTCAAGACAAACTTCTCGATGAAGTCTACCAAGCTGTCTTGACAGCAGTAATGGAAGGCGACTGGATGGTCTCTCTCGACCTTCAGGATGCATACTTCCACATCCCGATTCATCCAAACTTTCAACTACATCTGAGGTTTGTGGACGGAAAAGTAATGTACCACTGTCGAGCACTGTACTCCGACCTCATTCCTGCTCCTCTTGTTTTTACAAGGCCCTTGCAAAATGTAGCAAGCTTTCTACATTTTTTGAGGATTCAGAGCCTCCCTTTATTTTGACGACTGGCTAATCAGGGCGTTCGTCATTATATCGCTGTCTGGAGAGCCTCTAATGGACATTAGACCTAACCAAGGAGCTAGGTCTCATAGTGAACGTAGAGAAGTCGTAACTTACAGTATCTCATCCCAGACTATTCTTTTTTTGGGAATGGAGATACTGTGTATGATTTTTCGACCCTTTTCGTCTCCCGCAAGAATGGAACAAGCTCTGTTAAAAGTCCTTCACTTGCAAGAGAAAAACAGTTGCTCTGTAAGAGTTTGAACTAGCCTCGTGGGAACTCTTTCATCGCTGGAGTAGTTCACTCTCTGGGGAGACTCAACCTATGCCCTTTCCTATTTCACCTAAACATTGGAACAAGGAGAAGGGCTTAGTGAGTATCTCTTTCCCAATCTCCAACTCAGTCTAGACATGTCTGACTTGGTGGGACAGCAACATCAGACTTCGAGAAGGTCTTTCTCTTGCGATCAAGAACCCAAACCATGCAGCGGATTTGGGTTAGGGAGCTCCACTGGACAGTCTGGAAGGCTCGGTTCTTTGATCCACGGATCAAAAGGAACTCCTTTTAAGGCAGTAACATCTCTCCTTTGGCGAGATTTGTGCAGAAATGAATGTCTTGGCAGACGGCCTCAGCAGAAGAGGACAAGTCTTCTCCATGGAGTGGACGTTGCATAAGACTGTGTGCGAGAAGCTATGGATGACATGGGGTCTACCCACCATAGATCTTTTTGCTACTCTCTCTGACAAAGAGGCTCTCGACTTACTGCTTTCCAGTTCCAGATCCAGAGGCAGCTCACATAGACGCTTTCCTGCTGGACTGGTCTCACCTGGACGTTTATGCCTTTCCACCTTTCAAGGTCCTAGACAAGGTGCTGCAGAAGTTCACCTCTCACGAAGGGACCAGGTTGACATTGGTTGCTCCACTCTGGCCCGGGAGAGAGTGAGTAACAGAGGTACTTCAATGGCTGGTAGACGTTCCAAGGAGTCTACCTTTAAGGATGGATCTCTTACGGCAGCCACGTAAGGAGTCTTCAGCAAAGCCTTCCCGCGCTTCATCTGACTGCCTTCAGACTATCGAAAGACTCTCAAGAGCTAGAGGATTTTCGAAGGAGGCAGCCAGAACGATTGCGAGAGCTAGGAGAGCATCTACCATCAAGGTCTATCAGTCGAAGTGGGAAGTCTTTAGAGACTGGTGCAAGTCATCATCCATTTCCTCTTCCAGTACCTCTGTAGCCCAAAATTGCAGACTTTCTCCTACATCTGAGAAATGTTCGCTCCCTCTCAGCGCCCACTATTAAGGTCTACAGGAGCATGTTGGCGTCTGTGTTCAGACATAGAGGCTTAGATCTGTCCAATAATCAAGATCTCCAAGATCTCCTTAAGTCCTTCGAGACCTCTAAGGAGCGTCGTATGGCAACTCCTGGATGGAACTTAGACGTGGTCCTAAGGTTCCTAATGTCCGACAGGTTTGAGCCATTACATTCAGCCTCCCTGAAGGATCTCACCCTCAAGACGCTTTTCTTAGTGTGCTTGGCTTCGGCTAAAAGGGTCAGTGAGATCCATGCCTTCAGTAGGAACATCGGCTTTTCTACAGATAAAGCCACATGTTCACTTCAGCTTGGTTTTCTTGGCCAAAAATGAACTGCCTTCTCGTCCTTGGCCTAAGTCATTTGATATACCTTGCCTGTCAGAGATCGTAGGCAACGAGCTTGAAAGAGTGCTGTGTCCAGTTAGAGCTCTGAAGTTTTATTTAGCTCGGACTAAATCCTTACGAGGTGGATCTAAGGCTTTGTGGTGCTCAGTTAAAAAGCCTTCATTGCCTATGTCAAAGAATGCTTTGTCATATTTTATTAGATTTTTAATCCGAGAGGCTCATTCTCACTTGAGTGAAAAAGAGCGTTGCTTGCTTAAGGTTAAGACGCACGAAGTAAGAGCTATAGCAACTTCTGTGGCCTTTAAGCAAAACAGATCTCTGCGAAGTATTATGGACGCGACCGTTTGGAGAAGCAAGTCGGTATTCGCGTCATTTTACTTAAAAGATGTCCAGACTCTTTATGAGGACTGCTACACACTGGGTCCATTCGTTACAGCAAGTGCAGTAGGGGGTAAGGGTTCTACCACTACATTCCCTTAATTCCAATATCCTTTTAATCTTCTCTTGAAATGTTTTTAATCTTGTTTTGGGTTGTACGGAAGGCTAAGAAGCCTTTCGCATCCTTTTTGATTTGGCGGGTGGTCAAATGTCATTTCTTGAGAGCGCCCAGATTAAGGGTTTTGATGAGGTCCTGTTGTATGGGTTGTCGCCCTGGATATAACAGCTCCTGGGAGTCTTTCAGCATCCTGAGAGGATGGCTGGGCTTCGTGAGGAAAGCGGACTAACAAGGCAGAGTAATCGTTAGAGTCAGCTTCCTTACCAGGTACCTATATTTATTTGGGTTTGGTTATGATATAACTGTCAAAAACTCTAAGCATATACGCCGTAAACTGTATTAATTCTGGTCTCTACCCACCACCATGGGTGTGAATCAGCTATTATATATTCACCGGCTAAGTTTAATATTTAAAAATGATATTTTGATTATAAAATAAATTTTTGAATATACTTACCCGGTGAATATATAAATTAAAGGCCCTCCCTTCCTCCCCGATAGAGACCTAGGGGACTGAGAAGAACTGGAGCTGTTTACATGTATATGCGGTATCTGGCCGATAGTTGGCGCTGGTGGGCACACCCGCTACCTTCATGGCGATCGCTCGCGAGTTTTTGAATTCTGTCGAGCCGTCGGAGACGTCAGCTATTATATATTCACCGGGTAAGTATATTCAAAAATTTATTTTATAATCAAAATATCATTTTTAGAAAGTCATTCAGCATTACCTCAGGGTTGCCAACATGGAGTTCTGACTCCCAGTCAGTGCACTGTAGTTGGGCATTTAGGAGATCCCAATTCACTTGGCTGCTGAAGAAGTTTAGTTTGGAGAAAGGGTTCTTCTCTGTTGGTGTAGCCATTTCTGGGGAATGTGATTTGTTGTAAGTAGTGTGTATCTTGAGGAAATTATGGTCAGAGAAGATGGTCCTTTCAGCTGAGACGTAGTTAATTGCATCACTGTTATTGGTGAAAAACAGGTCAAGTATATTGTTTCCCCTGGTTGGTATGGACACCATCTGAATGAGAAAGGAGGAGTTTGTAATGGACAGGAGCAGTTCGGCTTGAGACTTATCAGCGAGGGTGCTCCCAGTTTGGGTTCCTTGGGGCCACTTCAGGAAGGGAAAGTTAAAGTCTCCAGTGAGGATGATGTCAGGTGTAGGAACTGGCAGGGAGTCCAGTAGGCGACTGAGAGCTTCCTTGGCACTACTGAAGTTTCTAGAACAGCTGCCAGGTGGACGGTAGCAGTTTATAATCACCATTTTTATGAATAGAACTTACCTGGCAGTTATATATATATAGCTGAGTCTCTGACTGCGGCAGAATTTAATCGAAAATCGCGGCAACCGCCTTGTGGTGGTTGTGTGGTTAGATGGTTAACAACCCTTACAGGGTGGTACTTGGAATCATTCCCATTTTCTGTTCCTCAGATTATCTCTGCCGGCCGGATCGACAACATCGTTGGTCCGCCTTTCAGAGTTTTTCGGATCGCTTTCCCTTCATCGCCTGTTTGGACTTTGTTTTTGGTGAAGTACACTGTGTTGGGATTTGGCAATCGTGTTGTTTTTGTTTTTTGTCTTTTTTCCTTTATTATCATGAGTGAGAAAATTCATTATCGTGTTTGTGCGAATGATATTTGCAAGGTGAGGTTGCCGAAACTTTCGGTTGACCCTCACACTATCTGTATGGGTTGCAGGGGGTTTGAATGTGCCTTAGATAATAAGTGCAAGGAATGCGAGGTTTTAAGTGATAATGATTGGTTAGCTATGCAGCGCTATGTGCGCAAACTCGAGATTGATAGAGTTAGAAGAGCTAAATCAAAGTCAAAGTCTGCTAGTGAGCCTAGCTTAGATTTATCTATTGACCCTTTGCTTGTAACCCCTTTGGAAGGTATTCCTTCCCCAAATGTAGTGACTCCTGCCCCTTCTACAGGACCTGTGCCTACGGATGACCCTGGGTATACTAAATTAGCTGCTGAATTGGAGGCCATTAAAGCACAGTTGGAGGCCTTTAAAGGTAAGAGTGTTGGTGAAATTAGTGCTTGTGAAAGTGCAGTGGAGGTGGCGACTGATCGAATCTGTCATACCCCTAGGTCTAGACCTCTACCAAGCTCCCAGGACCAAGGGAGAAGGTACGTCGAAAGCCGAAAGGGGGTGAGAGGTGCTTATCCTCGGTCAGTCGTCGCCTCAGACAGTCCTGTTGCGATCTCCCAGGCTGCTCTTGACCGCCGTAGGAAAGGCGTGTCGGATATGTTTGTGTCTTCGCCTGATCGTTCTCCCAGACGTAATTGGCGTTACGAATCAAGACCAATGAAGAGAGGGTGGAACCGGGACGTGCAGTCTCGTTCTCCCTCTCCCGGTTCGAGTAGCAGAGACCCTGATCCTTCGGAAGACGATTTCGATGTTCCTGTTAAAAGGGCGAAACAGAGAGTCCTTAGCCCAGTTAATACTGCTAGACTCCCTGCTTCTTCTGCCAGCGCTCCCAGTCAAGCCGTACGACAACTGCTGTCTTCGGCACCGCGAGAGTCAGCGGAGGTTGCTAAAGCTTTCATGGTTGTTATGCAGGAACAACTTTCATCGTTAGTTAAAGCTTTCAGCCACCCTTCTCAGTCCGTCAGACGTAAGGACGTCTCTTTGCCTGTTAAGAGATCTTCTTCTAAGAGAGATTTTAGTATCTCTCCCAAGAAACCTCTGCGCACTTCGTCGGCCGTACGACAACGTGCACCCTCTTCATCGGCACGCTGCCAGGAATTTCCTTCCCCCCCCCCCTCCCGCCGCCAGGACGATACTGCCTCTCGTTCTCGGCGCCGTGACGATTCCGTTTCCCTTTCGAAACACCTGGACGTTACTGCCTCGTTTCTTAGGAAACAGGATGAATGCAGTCTGCATTTTCAAGGCGACGGCAGCCTGCATCTTCAGGACGCTTCCGTTTCTTGTCATCGTGACGATACTGCCTCTCGTCATTGTGACGATACCGCTGCTCATCATCGTGACGATACCGCCTCTCGCCGACTGGATGTTAGCGGCGCTCGGCGCCAGGATTCAAACAGCTCTCGCTGGCAGACTGCTGGCAGCCCAACTCTTCAGGATGTTATCCTTGAGCAGGACCTCGAAGATATTTCGAAAGAGGAAGAAAAACCTGCCGACTCTTCTAGCGATTACAAGGTTCTTTCTCGCTCTCTTTTGGAACTTTATGGGGAGGAATTTCAACCTTCGGCCCCTCGTTCTCCTCAGTCTCAATTTACCAGGAAGAAAGCTACTAAACCTTCGGCCTTCATCAAAATGAAACTTTCAATTTCGGTCAGGAAAGCTCTCGCTAAAGTGGTTAATTGGATGGAGGAACGGAGACAAGCTGTCAAGTCCACCTTTTCTTTTCCACCGTCCCGGCTCGCTTCCAAGGCCGGTATGTGGTATGAGACAGGGGAACCTTTGGGGTTAGGAGTGCCTTCCTCCTCCCAAGGTGACTTCTCGGCTCTTGTGGACTCGGCAAGAAGGCATGCTTTAAACTCTGCCAAGGTGATGTGGTCCATGTCGGAGCTTGATCACCTCGTCAAGGGAATTTTCAGGGTTTTTGAGGTTTTCAGCTTCCTGGACTGGTCTCTCGGGACTCTGGCCAGGAAGTCTGAACTCCTGGAGGACAAGAAGGACCTGACGAGTATCATGTCCTGCATGGACAAAGCTCTAAGGGATGGAGCTAATGAATTGGCTTCCCTTTTCTCAGCAGGGGTCTTAAAGAAGAGGGCCCTTTTGTGCTCCTTCACCTCTAGATCTGTGACTGTTGCCCAGAAGTCGGAGCTGCTTTACGCCCCTTTTTCTCGTCATCTTTTTCCTGAAGCTCTGGTCAGAGATATCTCCCTTTCTCTGGCTCAGAAGGCTACTCAGGACCTTTTGTCTCGGTCGGCTAGAAAGACCTTACCTGTTGCTCTTGCTCCTCTGAAGAAGGAGGAGAAGAAGTTTCAACAGCCCTTTCGGGGAAGGATCTCCTCGAGAGCGGATTTTAGGGGGAGAAGACAAGAGTCAGGGCCAAGGACCAGCAGGGGTGCGTTTAGGCCTCGGTCCAAAAAATGAGATGGAAGTCCTCCAGACTCCAGTAGGGGCAAGACTGTCTCGTTTTTGGCAGTCTTGGGAAAGGAGAGGGGCGGACACCTGGTCCCTCTCAGTCGTCAAGGAAGGTTACAAGATCCCCTTTTTAAAGAAACCACTTCTCTCAAACTCTCCCCTGGCCTTAGTGGCTCAGTACACCAACGCGGGGAAACGAGAGGCTCTTCTGGAGCTAGTCGACCAGATGTTGGTCAAGGGAGCAATAGAGCCAGTTCAAGACCTCGCCTCACCAGGCTTTTACAATCGCCTGTTTCTGGTTCCCAAGAACTCGGGTGGATGGAGACCAGTCCTAGATGTCAGCTCTCTGAACGCCTTCGTGGAGAAAACAAAGTTCTCCATGGAGACGACTCAGTCAGTGCTGGCTGCAGTTCGTCCAGGAGACTGGATGATTTCTCTCGACCTACAGGACGCTTATTTTCACGTCCCCATTCATCCGTCTTCGAGGAGATATCTGAGGTTTGTGTTCCAGGGCAAGTGCTTCCAGTTCAGGGCACTTTGCTTCGGTCTCAGCACAGCTCCCCAAGTCTTCACCAGACTTATGGCGAATGTGGCAGGCTGGTTACACCAGGAGGGGATAAGGGTCTCCTTCTATCTAGACGACTGGCTGATCCGGTCACAGTCGAAAGAGAAATGTCTGGAGGACCTAATGAAAACTTATACGATCACTCAGGACCTGGGACTCATCGTCAACTGGGGGAAGTCTCAGACCGAGCCGAATCAGACTATTCTCTATTTGGGGATAGTTCTGAATTCAGTTCTTTTTCAGGCTTCTCCCTCCCAGGAGAGGCAGACCAGGTGCCTGGACAAAGTCAAAGACTTTTTGAGGAAGCAGGAATGCTCAGCGAAGGAGTGGATGAGTCTGCTGGGAACTCTATCGTCCCTGGAGCAGTTTGTCCCTTTGGGGAGACTGCACCTAAGGCCTCTGCAACACTTCCTCACAAAGGTTTGGAACAGAAAGATCCAGGAGGACACTTTTTCTTTTCCCATCCCGACAGAGATCAAGGATCTTTTAATGTGGTGGCTGGACCCAGCTCTGTTGGGAAAAGGGATCTCCTTGTTCAAGAAGAACCCCGACCTAGTGTTATTCTCAGACACGTCCGAGTCAGGCTGGGGAGCAACACTAGGGAACAAAGAGGTCTCAGGTATTTGGGAAGGGAGTCAGGTCAGTTGGCATATCAACAGGAAGGAGTTGATGGCCATTTTGTTAGGGCTCAAGGCCTTCAAGACCTCGGTCTCGGGAAAGACTGTGGAGATCAATTCCGACAACACCACAGCTCTCGCGTACATAAGGAAGCAAGGGGGAACTCACTCCCTCTCTCTGTTCTCAACTGCGAGAGAGCTTCTCCTCTGGGCGAGCGAGAACGAGACCCAGCTGTTGACAAGGTTTGTTCAAGGGCAGAGAAACATCAGGGCAGACATGCTCAGCAGGAGGGGACAGGTCCTTCCTACGGAGTGGACTCTCAATCCGCATGTCTGTCGGAGCCTCTGGAAGTTGTGGGGCAGACCAGTAATAGACCTTTTCGCCTCCGGTCTAAACAAGAGGATCCCGAACTACTGCTCCCTAGTACCGGACGAGGAAGCTGTTGCAGTGGACGCCTTCTTGATGGATTGGACGGGGCTGGACATGTATGCCTTTCCCCCGTTCAAGATCATCAATCTGGTTGTCAGGAAGTTCGCTCTCCTCGATTCGGGACGAATGACCCTAGTGGCTCCATTCTGGCCTGCGAGGGAATGGTTCACCGAAGTGGTAGGGTTACTGATGGACTTTCCAAGAAGACTCCCGGCAAGTCCAGATCTTCTCAGACAACCCCACTTCGAGAGATTTCACCAAAACCCCCTCGCTCTCAATCTGACTGCCTTCAGACTGTCGAGAAGCTCGTTAGATCTCGAGGCTTTTCAGCACAAGCGGCGAAAGCTATTACCAGGGCAAGGAGGATCTCTTCACAAAGAGTCTACCAGTCAAAGTGGGAGACCTTTAGAGCTTGGTGCAGGAGGCGCAAGGTTTCCTCGTCCTCTACCTCTCTGAGCCAGATTGCAGACTTTCTTTTGTACCTCAGGCAGGATGCTAAGCTGGCTGTATCTACCATTAAAGGATATAGGAGCATGCTCTCAACCGTCTTTAGGCATAGAGGCTTAGAGTTATCTCAGAATAAGGACTTGCAGGACCTCATTAGGTCTTTTGAGACAACGAAGCAGGTGCACTTAAGGCCCCCTTCTTGGAACCTGGATGTGGTGCTTAAGTTCTTGTGCTCCAGGAAGTTTGAGCCTATCTCCCAAGCTTCTCTGCGAGATCTGACTAAGAAAACCCTCTTCCTTTTGTCTCTAGCGACTGCCAGGAGGATCAGCGAAGTCCAGGCAATCGAGAAGCGTGTAGGCTTCACCCTAAATGGAGCGGGCAATCGAGAAGCGTGTAGGCTTCACCCTAAATGGAGCGGTTTGTTCCTTGAGGTTCGACTCTCTCGCCAAGAATGAGAACCCTTCGAAACCCTGGCCTAGGACTTTTGAAGTCCCTAACTTCACGGATCTAGTAGGCCAGGAACAGGAAAGCATCCTCTGCCCGGTTAGGGCTCTCAAGGCGTATTTGGCTCACACTAAGAGCGTGAGGGGTGCTTCCAACTCCTTATGGTGTTCAGTGAAGGATCCTCAAAAACCCCTGTCAAAGAACACTTTGTCCTTTTTCCTGAGGGAAACTATTAGGGAAGCCCACCTCTTTTGTGAGGAAGAAAACTTCGCCCTGTTAAAAGTACGGGCTCACGAAGTAAGGGCCATTGCTGCTTCGCTGGCATACCGGAAAAATATGTCAGTTAAGCAGATCATGGACACAACGCTCTGGAGGAGCAACTCTGTCTTCGCTTCTCATTACCTCAGAGAGGTAAGAGTGGACTACGATAAGTGTTATACCTTGGGCCCATACGTAGCTGCGGCTTCTGTATTAGGCAAAGGAATTACTACCCCCACTCAACCTTAGTTTATGTACTTGTTTATGGGTTTGTGTTTTTTTTTTTACGGTTGTCTGAGGTCCTCGTCCTGTGGTACGGTTCCCTCAGTCCAGATAGATAGTTTATATCTATTTCTGCAAGGTTAGATGTTTAGCTTTAGTAAGGTTGCAGGTTTTTTATATGGGAAGGTAGTTTTCTGAAGTCTAGTCAAGTTGTTGGTCCTACCCCTTTGACAGACTCGATTGAGTTGTTTGCAGCATAGCGGGTCTACTCCTGGCTGAACACTCCTAAGGGAAAGCGACTCTAGAGGCAGTTACCTTTGAAGTCAGCTACCTTAGCAGGTAAGGAATCAAGGTGTTTGTTCTCCTACAACTCTTGTTGTTTCTCCAACTGTTTTTTCTGTCTGTTTCCCTCCTCCAAATGTGTGAATCAGCTATATATATATATAACTGCCAGGTAAGTTCTATTCATAAAAATGGAGTTTTTATGATAAAACAAAGTTTTATGAATACTTACCTGGCAGTTATATATATATTTTAAAGCCCACCCACCTCCCCTCAGGAGACAGGTCGGGCAAAGATAATCTAAGGAACAGAAAATGGGAATGATTCCAAGTACCACCCTGTAAGGGTTGTTAACCATCTAACCACACAACCACCACAAGGCGGTTGCCGCGATTTTCGATTAAATTCTGCCGCAGTCAGAGACTCAGCTATATATATATAACTGCCAGGTAAGTATTCATAAAACTTTGTTTTATCATAAAAACTCCATATTATGTTGCTGGATTTGTATGGCTTGCAGTTCAATTTAGCCGTCTTGAGTATGACAAGAGGGGTATTGAGTTTGGAGCAATGTCATCCCTCAAGTAAATGATTGTGCTGCCATGTGTTCTTCCTTTCCTATATTTCATTGATAATACAATTTTCCTTCCAGCACTGAAATATGACTATTTCTGTCAATATACAACCTGGACTTCCAGGTTAAATGGGAGCTAACACATTATCTTTAAGTGATTTCACCTAACATTGACTGTTAGTAAGTTGTATTATATAGAAGAGGTTTAAAGATAATCTATTTAATCTCCATTTAAGATTTTAAATGTACAAATTAATCCTTTAATCACTAGAATTTACATTATAATATCTCAACAATTTTGTGCGTACTAATTTTTGCCCTAATCTCCATTTGTTAAAGCTAAATTCCATTTAAGAACAGACTCACGAATTATAAAATCTAAATTATTTATTTAGATCCCATTATGAAAGTTTTGTATACTCAATCTATTGAAAGCACGTGTCCTCGTTTCTACTTATTTTCATGAAAGAATAGCTATGAAAAGACAAAAGATTTTTATGCTACAATCTCATCTAATAGCAGCTTTATATGATATTTTTTTTACATGTTTCAGTTTGCCCATCGAAACTTCTTATTTGTCCTAAATTGTTATTCATGGAATATTATTTTCAGGATACAGTTGGTCACTTCCTTGTAATTATCAAATGATTGAAGGCAGATATAATGGTGATGTCGATTAATAACAAGAAACCTCTGATCTACTGTGCAAATGGATATTTGTATCTGTGACATCAAGAAAAAATACACGCCATGGTTGTAGGTGTAGGGAGAATTTATGACTCTTCAAATTCTTGTGTAGATCTGTTTACAGTGAGGCTCTTAACCACCTTGATATTACCTAAGCAATCAGTTAAAGTTAGGTGTTAGAATTCAACTACAAAACTAATTTTTTTTATATAAATCCTAAAACCTGTTGCTGCCTCTGTCATATGGATTTCTTTTTAAGTTACACCGATTAAGTGTTAACTTCCTTTAATGCGACTGTCAGTTTTTTATATGAAGATGTCAACAAAGAACAAAGCATAAAGTCAAGTTCCCGTATGCTTTATTCGTAGCTTTAAATATCACAAAATCTCCACTTTGATGAACAACTCAGTTTTTGCTAAATTGTCTCATATTGAATTTATTAGAAGCCTCAATATTGAATCTTTTTTCTTTTTTTTTCTTTTTTACGAACAAGCATTGTGGTATCTTTAAATATTGTTTTTAGTCTTTTGAAAATGTCATGAAAAAATTCAATTTGATTATATTGTAGGCTATAGTGTATATTTTCAAACTGATTTATTTCTACAAGTTCAGACATTTAATCTAAATTTTACTTGATATATTTTTGTAACTGATGACAAGTTCCTCAATTAGGTAAGGTCCTACTAGGTAGAGATCCATTTTATGCAGTGGTGTCTATTCTACATTGCATTTCTATGATACTGAGCTCTTGGTGGCACCTTTGAATATTGGACTATGCCTGATAGATTGGACACTACTTAACAATTCTGGGTTTTTTACCCTGTGTTTTAGTTTATGATATTACAAGGTTTTACTTCTAACCTTACTTGCCATTAGGTCTTCCTATTCTGTAGATATTTGTTGGGCATTAAGCTTTGCCTTTGATTAGAACATATCATTTGTCATTGATGATATAAAACCTATGACAATGGTTATGCTTTTTCTGAGTTCTCTTTTTTTAGATGCTGCTCTTTTGGGATTAACAAAGTTTCCGCAGCAGTGATTCAGTTCAACTTTTCCTGCTCTGTTTGATGTGAAGCTTGCTCATGATGTTGAATAATCTGGAGAATTGCACAGAGCATACAATATTTGGTTAGATCATAATTCTTACCTTATTTTGATAGACTGGTTTGAATGTAGAGTCCTAAGCTTTGCTAAACTATCATGTTTAATTGGTAGAAAGTGATTACATATGAACGTTCTGTCCTGAAAGTTTTTCACTCTGAGAATCTATAGTCTTCTGAAGTCTCTCTTTATGGATCTTGCTTAAGGTTGATATGTGAGCATCGGTAAATTGTAGATTGTTTGATACGTTGGAAATGCTAGTGTTTTTAAGTAATTGAGGCTCTCTATAAAATCAAATGATATCTAGCTGGAAAATTTAATCGGTATTAAGTCTTAAAAAGTGAGAATTTACTCTATTTTTTTTTATTTATTTCTCTTTTGTTGATAGGTTTGCTGTGATTTTCATTTGGAAAATTTGAACCTAATCTGGAGATGTAAGGATGATTTCACAGTTTAGTTTCATTTTGATTTCAATGTTTCTGAAGGAAGCTAGAATGCTTCTGCTCCATTGGTAATTTGAGGAAAGTATTGAAATTGTATTTGAATTTAGAGCGTTTCTGAAGAATTAAATTATTTGATAAAATCAATAGCAACCAATAACTAGTTAAGAATAATAATAGTTTCTCATGTCGGTTTCCAGGGATATTCGCTGTAAGGACACCACTATATCTATGCGTTTCTTATTATTAGTTGTGAACATCTTTAAGAAAATTATGTAAATGGGTATGATCTTCCCGTATCAATTCAAAAATATTTTCCTTAATACTTAGATTTGCAAAGTTTTACAAGGCTTTCCTAAGATTCAGAATAATACCTGTCTTAAGGAAATTTTTAGGCCACTCTACCTTACAGTTTTTAAAGGGCCAGTTTGGTTTCAATAGATTTTAAATTATTCCTTGACTTAATTTTATTACTCCTTAGAGTAATTTATGATATCCTTTGTTTGTTCTCGAGTCTGTTGTGTTACTTTGGTCATTTCTTGCTCTATAGTGTTGTTTTTTAGCAATCCTTGTTTACAGTGTTTTTAGACTACAGTATTCTGTTTTAAAGAAGTTTTCAGTCACTTCGTGATTTAAAGGAACTTCTTTAGTATTCAGACTTTTTGGGACAATTTCTGCATGAAAAAAATTCTTGCAGAGTTCCCCTTATGTTATGAATTTTCCCTGGGCAAAGGTTTACCAGGCTTTCATGATTATGCTCCTTAGTTCCAATTTGCATAAAACTTCATTTGTAGCACTCCTTGGTCTATGGAGTTATTTCAGGACTTTTTATTCATGGATTGCAGATAAATGTAGGCTCTATATTTGTTATTTTAGTTATTTAGGATACTCAACTGTCTACGCAGCTATCTTTAAATCCTTCATCCATGGAGTTATTTGAGTTGTTTCTTGGTTCAATAAGCTATCTGGGGCATTTATTTGATTTACCAGTTTTGAGTATATCCTCGTTTAAAGAGTGTATTTGTGGCACACACTGGTTTATTCAGGACATCTCTGTCTATGGAGTTATTTGGGCCTTATTTCTTTGTCCATTGAGTTATTGATGACCTATCTTGGTCTTTGAAGTTATTTCTGGACACTTTTGTCTCTAGTGTTATTTTGAACACTTCTATAGAGTTGTTTCGGACAATCATTGGATATCGAGGTGGTATGTAAGTTATCTGAACAACTTTATTGCCTATGGAATTATTTAGAGTAATCCTTTGTGTATGGAGTTACCCGCTACACACCTTGGTCTAAGGAGCTCTTTTGTGCACTCATTAGATTGATTATTTCATGTCACTTATTGTTTCCTTGTTTCCATTCAAGTTAGTCCATCTTTCTTTCTTTTTTCAATTACTCTTGTTTTCAAGAGTTCCAGTTTTCTTGTCAATATTTAGGCTCCATGGTTATGCTCACATCCAATTACAGATCTCCCAATCCCCATCCTTGATCCTTCCTTATCCCAAAATTGGAAATGTTATAAAAAAATACAAAGATTCTCGCCTCATATAGCTGATGAGTCTCCCACTGCCCCCCTCCTCTTTGAGTATCAGAATTTGCCATTTTATTCCTCACTACATAAAGGGCTAAAGGATCCATGAAGTAAATCCTGATTTTAACTAGAGTAATCACTTGTTCTTTTAGACTGTTATTTTATTCCCAATGTACAGAAGTTGTTCATTCTCTTACTGGTGTCTTAAGTGCTGTAGCTCAATGTGTTTCCTTGAATATATTGTACTTGTCAAAAGCTGACAGCTTGTATTTGTAAACTTGTTGGACTTTGGTCTGCTTATTGATTTAGCTGTCTTGTTATTGCAGGTTTTATTCTGAAACCTAAAGTCATGAAAAATGATGGCTGTATTATGCCATTATTAACTTTCTCAAAAGCCTCAAATTCTTTAAGTTTGTAATAGTTTATCAGATTTTAGAATTTGGTATGTGATGTTATTTTAATGAAATATTTCAGAATCTTTAAGAAGCTTGTATTGTAGGAGACAATAATGTCAAATGTGCAGGTTTTAGTAATTTTATTTAAATTTCTAGCAAAATTGTATGCACTTATGTCAATGACAAAACATCAAATTTGTTATGAACTGTGTAATGTAAGTAGTGAAAAATCTATCTAATGTAAAAGGATTGGGATTCAATGTGCTCCAGACATATTTATGCTCTTTTTGAAGTTAATGTGTAAAATATGGTAATTGTTATTTGAAAAATTTTCTTGAAAACTTCAAGTTCAAGTATAATCAAGATATTGCATTAAAGATTTATGATAAGTGTACTTAACGTAAGTACTTTAAGAAATTTGGTGGGATGGACATTTTGAGGTCTTGCATTTCAGAGCTTTTTATTATGGCGAGATACCTGGGCTCGCTGAAAAGGTGCACAGCTCGATTCATAAATTCTAATTTGTTTCTTGTCTCGTGTCATTTGTGCCCATGACATAAAGAAGGGATAAATAACACTTTAATCATTTTTAGACGAATTGTGTAATAAGGTTTCGAATGTTATCGTAGATGCAAAAGCTGTCCAGTCATAAGTGCGAGTGAAGAATAGGTTTCTAGATTGATGAAAATGAATCTCGTCAGTTTGTGTGCTCAAGTGTGAAGTTTCGTGGGATTATGTTGAGGTTTTTTATATCCTTACTTTGGAAAGGAATTAAATTTCCATTTTCATAAAACTGCTCTGTTTATGAATTCTCATTACCTGTGTTTTGAGGATGTATTGATTTCTGAGTAGGTTTTTTGGTCAATGCAATGCTGATGTGGAGAAATAGTCCTGTCTTTGAGCAGTACCCTACCTTAAGGAAAGTTCATAGTATTGTGAGACACACATTAGGTATTTTAAATCACGCAATTCACAATAATTAGAATGCCGTACTCAAAATTCCTTATATATAGATAATTTATACTCTGCTTTATTCCTTTTTTAATTACTTAAATCTATTTATGGTTAGATATCTTGAAAATGTACATAAATTGTAAGATTATTAGATTATTGTGCAGCCGTTTTAGCTTTTGTTCTTTTGATAGATTACCTGGCATTTTAGTTAGTCTTTCTTTAATTCATACGATAACTGGTATCAATTTATCCTATTTGAAACTAGCCTGAACTTTGACTAGAATTGCAATGACTGAAATACCTCACACTCTGAGCTTTGACAATTATCAAGGTAATAGCAAACCATATGCCTTTTTTGCAACGAGCTATTTACAAACTGTCATACTGAAAGACGGTTACAAATTAAAGTTTTACAGTACAATATTAAAGTTTATGTTTTTTTATTATAACTAATGTTTTAATCTTTGTGGATACCATTTGCTTAGTTATTTGCCCTTAGGGAATTACTACTGACCTAGCTCATACTCTTCCGGGATACCATTGATATTTTTATTTGCCCTTTGGGGAATACTACTGACCTTGTCCACACCCTTTGAGGATACCATTGGTTTTGTTATTTGCCCTTTGTGGATTAATACTGACCTTTCTTACACCCATTGAGGATATCATCGGTTTTGTTATTTGACCTTTTGGGATTAATACTGACCTTTCTTACACCCTTTGAGGATATCATCGGTTTTGTTTTTTGCCCTTTCAGGATTAATACTGACCTTTCTTACACCCTTTGAGGATACAATTGGTTTTGTTATTTGCCCTTTCAGGATTAATGCTGACCTTTCTTACACCCTTTGAGGATACCATTGGTTTTGTTATTTGCCCTTTCAGGATTAATGCTGACCTTTCTTACACCCTTTGAGGATATCATCGGTTTTGTTATTTGACCTTTTGGGATTAATACTGACCTTTCTCTACACCCTTTGAGGATATCATCGGTTTTGTTTTTTGCCCTTTCAGGATTAATACTGACCTTTCTTACACCCTTTGAGGATACAATTGGTTTTGTTATTTGCCCTTTCAGGATTAATGCTGACCTTTCTTACACCCTTTGAGGATACCATTGGTTTTGTTATTTGCCCTTTCGGGATTAATACTGACCTTTCTTACACCCTTTGATGATATCATCGGTTTTGTTATTTGCCCTTTCGGGATTAATACTGACCTTTCTTACACCCTTTGATGATATCATCGGTTTTGTTATTTGACCTTTCGGGATTAATACTGACCTTTCTTGCACCCTTTGAGGATATCATCGGATTGGTTATTTGACCTTTCAGGATTAATACTGACCTTTCTTACACCCTTTGAGGATATCATCGGTTTTGTTATTTGCCCTTTCAGGATTAATGCTGACCTTTCTTACACCCTTTGAGGATACCATTGGTTTTGTTATTTGCCCTTTCAGGATTAATGCTGACCTTTCTTACACCCTTTGAGGATATCATCGGTTTTGTTGTTTGACCTTTCGGGATTAATAGGACCTTTTTTACACCCTTTGACGATATCATCGGTTTTGTTATTTGCCCTTTCGGGATTAATACTGACCTTTCTTACACCCTTTGATGATACCATTGGTTTTATTTGCTCTTTCGGGAGTAATATTAACCTTTCTTACACCCTTTGAGGATACCATTGGTTTTGTTATTTGACCTTTCAGGATTAATACTGACCTTTCTTACACCCTTTGAGGATATCATCGGTTTGGTATTTGCCCTTTCAGGATTAATACTGACCTTTCTTACACCCTTTGAGGATATCATCGGTTTGGTATTTGCCCTTTCAGGATTAATACTGACCTTTCTTACACCCTTTGAGGATATCATCGGTTTGGTATTTGCCCTTTCAGGATTAATACTGACCTTTCTTACACCCTTTGAGGATACCATTGGTTTTGTTATTTGCCCTTTCGGGATTAATACTGACCTTTCTAACACCCTTTTAGGATACCATCAGTTTTTTTATTTGCCCTTTCAGGATTAATACTGACCTTTCTTACACCCTTGGAGGATATCATCGGATTGATTATTTGACCTTTCGGGATTAAAACTGACCTTTGTTACACCCTTTGAGGATGATATCGGTTTTGTTATTTGCAGTTTCAGGGTTAATACTGACCTTTCTTACACCCTTTGAGGATATCATCGGTTTTGTTATTTGCCCTTTCAGGGTTAATACTGACCTTTGTTACACCCTTTGAGGATATCATCAGTTTAGTTATTTGCCCTTTCAGGATTAATACTGACCTTTTTTGCTCCCTTTGAGGATATCATCGGTTTTGTTATTTGCCCTTTCAGGGTTAATACTGACCTTTCTTACACCCTTTGAGGACATCATCGGTTTTGTTATTTGCCCTTTCGGGATTAATACTGACCTTTCTAACACCCTTTTAGGATACCATCAGTTTTTTTATTTGCCCTTTCAGGATTTACTGACCTTTCTTACACCCTTTGAGGATATCATTGGTTTTGTTATTTGCCCTTTCGGGATTAATACTGACCTTTCTTACACCCTTTGAGGATACCATTGATTTTGTTATTTGCCCTTTTGAGATTTATTCTGAATTTTCTTACACCCTTCGAATATACCATTGGTTTAGTTATTTGCCTTTAGGAGATTACTGCTTAACTTGCCCACACCCTTTGAGGATACCTTTGGTTTAGTTATTTTCCCTTGGGGAATACTACTGACCTTGTCCACACCCTTTGAGGAAACCATTAGTTTAGTTATTTTCCCTTGGGGGAATACTAATGACCTTGTCCACACCTTTGATGATACCATTGGTTTAGTTATTTTCCCTTGGGGGAATACTAATGACCTTGTCCACACCTTTGATGATACCATGGGTTAGGTATTTTTCCTTGGGGGAATACTACTGACCTTGTTCACACCCTTTGAGGATACCATTGGTTTAGTTATTTTCCCTTGGGGGAATACTAATGACCTTGTCCACACCTTTGATGATACCATTGGTTTAGTTATTTTCCCTTGGGGGAATACTAATGACTTTGTCCACACCTTTGATGATACCATTGGTTTAGTTATTTTTCCTTGGGGGAATACTACTGACCGTGTTCACACCCTTTGAGGATACCATTGGTTTAGTTATTTTCCCTTGGGGGAATGCTACTGACCTTGTCCACACCCTTTGAGGATACCATTGGTTTAGTTATTTTCCCTTGGGGGAATACTAATGACCTTGTCCACACCTTTGATGATACCATTGGTTTAGTTATTTTCCCTTTGGGGGAATACTACTGACCTTGTTCACACCCTTTGAGGATACCATTGGTTTAGTTATTTTCCCTTGGGGGAATACTAATGACCTTGTCCATACCTTTGATGATACCATTGGTTTAGTTATTTTCCCTTGGGGGAATACTAATGACTTTGTCCACACCTTTGATGATACCATTGGTTTAGTTATTTTCCCTTGTGGGAATACTACTGACCGTGTTCACACCCTTTGAGGATACCATTGGTTTAGTTATTTTCCCTTGGGGGAATGCTACTGACCTTGTTCACACCCTTTGATGATACCATTGGTTTAGTTATTTTCCCTTGTGGGAATACTACTGACCTTGTCTGCACCCTTTGAGGGTACCATTGGTTTAGTTATTTTCCCTTGGGGGAATACTACTGACCTTGTCCACACCCTTTGAGGATACCATTGGTTTAGTTATTTTCCCTTGGGGGAATACTACTGACCTTGTCTGCACCCTTTGAGGGTACCATTGGTTTAGTTATTTTCCCTTGGAGGAATACTACTGACCTTGTCCACACCCTCTGAGGATACCATTGGTTTAGTTATTTTCCCTTGGGGGAATACTAATGACCTTGTCCACACCTTTGATGATACCATTGGTTTAGTTATTTTCCCTTGGGGGAATACTAATGACTTTGTCCACACCTTTGATGATACCATTGGTTTAGTTATTTTTCCTTGGGGGAATACTACTGACCGTGTTCACACCCTTTGAGGATACCATTGGTTTAGTTATTTTCCCTTGGGGGAATGCTACTGACCTTGTTCACACCCTTTGATGATACCATTGGTTTAGTTATTTTTCCTTGGGGGAATACTACTGACCGTGTTCACACCCTTTGAGGATACCATTGGTGTAGTTATTTTCCCTTGGGGGAATGCTACTGACCTTGTTCACACCCTTTGATGATACCATTGGTTTAGTTATTTTTCCTTGGGGGAATACTACTGACCGTGTTCACACCCTTTGAGGATACCATTGGTGTAGTTATTTTCCCTTTGGGGAAGACTACAGACCTTTTTCACACCCTTTGATGATACCATTGGTTTAGTTATTTTCCCTTGGGGGAATACTACAGACCTTGTCCACACCCTTTGAGGATACCATTAGTTTATTTATTTACCTTTGGGTCAATACTACTGACCTTGTCCATACCCTTTGAGAATACCATTGGTTTAGTTATTTTCCCTTGTGGGAATACTACTGACCTTGTTCACACCCTTTGAGGATACCATTGGTTTAGTTATTTTCCCTTGGGGGTATACTACTGACCTTGTCCACACTCTTTGAGGATACCATTGATTTAGTTATTTTCCCTTGGGGGAATACTACTGACCTTGTCCACACCCTTTGATGATACCATTGGTTTAGTTATTTTCCCTTGGGGGAATACTACTTAATTTGCCCACACCCTTCAAGGGACTAAAGTAGTTTGAGTATTAAATTGATTGATGGAGCTGCAAAAATAATGAATTAAGATATGGGCAATTGGATACTGCATATCCTAGCTACCGTAGGGTTAACGTTTTACACCATAACACAGTAGAATAGGGTAATTCCCTTCCCATCCTCTCATCTCTTTAACTTAAAAAAGCAGGAGGGGCCAGTGCCATCAGTTCACCTCACAAAATTCTATGTAGGCACTGTTCTTTCAGATCCTACTGTAGCTGCACTAGTTTTATGCCCTTCAACCTCACCTCCTCATTTCCTGCCTTCATTCTTTCATCTTGCCGTCAAAGCTCTTATAACTTTTGCTTCTAAGTGTACCTGTATTCCCGCTCCCTGTTGTATTTGGGTATAAAATGGCCTCATGGTTCCAAGTATTTGGCTATATGACATTCCTAGATTCAATCCAAACTTCCTCATGAAATTTCCAATCACTGTGTTCCTTGTAAGAATTTATTTTTCTTGTTGGTAGACCATTGGCTTTTAAGCCACTTTTATTGCCTCCGTTATTCCTCGCACATTGGTGTACAAAACGGATTAAAATCTCGTAAAATTTGATCCCTGATATTAGTATCTGATTTAATTGCGATATAAAATTGTAATTATTGAAATTTGGGACTTTGTGCTACGAATTTGTTAAGAATTCCACTGCTAGGTATGAGGGTTTTCTGTGCTAGTATTGAGTGATTGGTGTGAGATTCTTATGAAGTTAGGTCGTTCTTTCGCCTATTTCCCTTTAATAGGTCATGTCCCAAGGTGAACAAGGGTAGTCAAATTTTGTCGGTGTTTCCTTAAGGAAGTTAGACTGAAAGAATTTTAGTTACAGCTTTTTTATGTAGATGTGTACATATTAGGATGGCAGGTTTTTCATGTAGAATTGGGGTGTGTTTTGCATTGCAGTTTACATAGTGTAGCTTATAAAGAAATTGTTTTCAACTATGTGAAAACGTATAAATACCCTCTATCCATTTAGCCAGTACAACACCCAGTCAGTCAGCCATTGACAAGCTTCAATGACGAGTTTCTTCAATAATGTATTTTCCAAGAGTGTAGAATCCTCAGCTTCAGTAACCATGAGCATATAAAAAATACTTTTGAGTTTTGAAATAGCCCGTCTTATAATCCTAAGATGTATTATCAGTAAGAAAATCACTTGAGGGGTTAGTATTTTCCTAAAAATTATAGATTTTCTGAGATAGCCATTTATTTAACTAAAATGTTTAATTCTTTAATTGGACCTATAGAAAACTAATTTTGTAAAGAGCAATATCCTTTCTCGATTTTATTTTCAATTTGCTGATTCTTTTAAAGAGCATGTTATCTTTTTTATTTTAGTTATTTGTTATTAATTATCCGATTTTCTGAACTATTCAAGGATAAAACTTCAGTCATCTTAAAGTCACCGAAAAATATATGATAGAATATTATAATTTATATTTTATATTTCTAGGAGTATTGCATATTTCTGTGGTATCGATTGTAGACCTGAGAGAGACATAAAACTTAATCTAACTCAAAATGTAGGTAAATATTGAATTGAAATATGTTTCCTAAAACTGTCCATCTGCACGTGAAATATAAGCCATTTTCATAAGATTTTTAATGGTGTTAACTTTATGAAGTCACTTCGCATCATTGCTTCTTCTAGGGTTTGCATTCGAAAACTTTATAACACACTAAAGTGATTCAGGTGTCCACGTGTAAGGTGAATGCGTACTTCGGTCCAATCTGACTGTCTGCTGGGAGGAGTAGCAAGGATGGTCAGGGCAGTAGCCTTGCACGTCGTCTTCTCTTTTACCCGACTCAATCATGTGCATTAAATGGGACGGGACAGGGAGGCAACTTGGCATTTGTGAATCTTGTCTGCTTTTCAGTGAGCTTCAGGTGTCTGTAGTAATGGATCAGTCTGAAATTGCACAAAGACCTTAAAATGACTCTTGTTTGATTTAGATGTTTTTATTTGTTTTCCATTCTAGAAATATAAATGATTTTTTCTTGTCCAAATGTATAATTTCATGTCATTAAAGATTTAACCTAGCTGAAATAGCTGGAATCTGACTTATAGTAAAGTAAATTATGACATAAATGTTTTACCATTAACTTCAGGAGAGCTCTAAACTATTCCTGGAGTCATTAAATTACAATCCTGATATTATTGTTGTAAAATTATTAATAAAAGAAAAAAAAAGAAGGAAAACGAAAGCATTCAAGGGCCTAGTAACTTTGCTATCTCAGAATAAAATTTTGCCTTAAGTGTCTGGTTACTAGGAGGGACAGGGGATGGCCTTGGTGGGCTTTCCTTTTCCTTCTATTTTTATTAATAATTTTATATTTCTATTAGAGGAAGCACTGCTTAATTACACAATCATAAAATATTCATTCCCAAATGCTGAGCTTCAAATGCACCAAATAGTTGTTCATAAAAAGAAAACGGACGCTGACCAGAAAACAAAGAAAACGGGACGTTTTGTCATTCACTGCACCATACTGGTTCAAGGGTGACTCATCTAAGAGTCTTTCCTCGTTGAATTGTGAGCTAAGTGCATGACAAACGTCAAGTTTTCTTTGAATCTATGGCATTTAAAGTTTTTCAGAAAATGTGGTTTCATGAATCAGATGCATATTTGTCATTGACTTCATGGTGTTTGTATTTGAATCATAAAATATTAATTAACTGATTATACTGAAACCTGTCTCATGTTTGGCATTTAATCTTCTACAATAAAAGTTTTAAAAGAATTTCTAAGATTTTATTCAACCAGTGTTAATTGGAAGCCTTAAGTACATATTCATTTTGTTATACTTTTATACCTATAATCATATAGCTTTATTATTGAATAAGAGGCTTTTGAGGGATATTAACCAATGGAAATATTAAGGCCATTATTATCATGACTTTATTCAGGATAGAATCTGCTTGACAGTCGGCTGGATTAAGAATGGACTCCAGTC
Source organism: Palaemon carinicauda (assembly GCF_036898095.1). Classification (NCBI taxonomy): domain Eukaryota; kingdom Metazoa; phylum Arthropoda; class Malacostraca; order Decapoda; family Palaemonidae; genus Palaemon; species Palaemon carinicauda. Next base: position 158,851 of record NW_027169767.1, on the reverse strand, counting down.
CAAAATGAAATAAGAGACTGTTCGGCCATCTTGACTTTGTACTCTATATTCATAAAACACTGGTACTGCTGCACTCGCCCCACCAGTGGGGGGAGTGAACAAACTCTGTATTTGGGGGGGGGTCAATACCAGTCTATAAAGACAAGTGACTAGTTAGGAGAGAGGACTATTTCATGGGTCTTTTAGCCCTTTTTCGTGGGTCTTTTAGCCCTTTTCGTGGGGAATAAGGCATTTGCTGGTGCTAAAAGGGGCAGGGGGCCGCTTAAGGAGAATACTCCAAGTTATTGCATTTTAGTTTTTTTTTTTCTTTATTTCACCTCTGTTTTTGTTTGTTTCATTCCATTTCTTTGTATATTTCATTCAACGTTTTCTTTATGTATCATGGATAACTAAATTAAAAAGTTTGAATCCTTTTGATGCATTTTATTTTAGAATTCCTCAAATGTTACAATGTAAAATTTTAACAGATTAATGAAGTTCAATATCTTTACATAGTATACCAAATTATATTACATATAGCAAATTAGTTGTTACAAGATTTTAAATATTTTGTTGTATATAATGGGAGCTACTTGGCATTTTATTGCATAAGAATAATTGGTATACACAAAAATGTTTAATATACAAGAGGCAAGAGTTCTTATCAGTAATTTGACAAAAAAATACATACCTCTGCTAATGGTATAACTACATATGGCCCAACTTTTTGACGTCATTAATATTACCGACTTTTTTAGCCATATCATAGGTTCATTGTGGCCACAAAGCTGGAAAGTGTGTACATGATATTGAGAAAAAGATATTTGGATATCTGATTAGAATATACTCAATTTTTACAAAACTGAGACAGGATATCTTATATTGAAATCCTGGGGTTAACCAAAGTGTGGGCGCCAGGTTAATCTTCATATTCCCCTTCATTAATGCTAAAGCCTTGGATTTTGCTCATTTTCAAAATTGAAATAGATAAAGACCAGTCTTATACGACAGAGCATGCCTCTGAACAAAAATAAATTCTGTTGAGGCAACTATTCTTAGAAATACCTCATTTGACCTATATATAGAAGCAAGAAAGTCTGTCCATCTCTGTTTTTAGTATCAATATTACGAATGTGAGCCTGTGCAAAATCAAATTAGGCTTTTATGGAAATAATCTGGTGAATAAAGGTTGTTTAGACATATAAGACTACTTATAATTTTATCAAAGTCTTGAGAAATTAGCAAAACTTTAGGCTTCAACATTTCTTATGCGAGTGAAGCAGATTTTGTTAATTTCTCAAAAATGAGATGGAAATATCAGTAAGATGATGACTGAACAACCCTTAATCAGTAAACTATTTCTAAAGCAAGCCTAGTTACATTTGCATAGTCTTGCCTTGTTAGTAATATGGATACCAAAGGCAGTGATAGATTTTTGCTTGCTTCTTTAGGTCAAATGACGTATTTCTTAGAATAGTTTGCTCAGATGACAATTTTTCAAAGTTGAGCTCTATCATAAAAGACTTTTCTTACCTATCTATTTCAGTGTTGAAAATGAGTAAAATCTTAAGGTTACCACTATTGATTGGGGATATTGAGAATTAACTGACGATCACACTTTCTTGGTGAACCCCTGGATTGCTCAACATGAGATGTCTCATTTCTGTTATGAATGTAGTAGTTTATTATAATCAGATATACATATATCGTTAACACATTATCATGAATAAACCTTTTCCAGCTTTTTAACTTTAAGGAACCTAGGATAGGATTGAAGCAGCCAGTAATGCCCTTGTTATTGATGTTAAATGTTGGGCCATCTACCTTTTGTTATCAAATATATGTAGTTATACCATTAGCAGAGGTATGTCATTTATTTTGACATAAATGATCATTAAGAACTCTAGCTCTTGTATAATAAATAGTTTCGTGTATACCAATTATTCTTATGCAATAGAACTTGAAAAGTAGCTCCTATCATTTACAACAAAATATTTGAAATAATCATTCTACCCAATGTACAGTTATAAGTTATACAAGCATCTCACGTCTCAAGTTTTAATTGTAAATATTTGTATATAAAATAGTAAATGACAAAACAGTGTTTCATTGTATATAAAACGTCACTGGTTTTTTTATATCTGCTTAGTTACTATTTTGAATCCCCATACTATCTACATGAAATTATCTCAGCTTTCAAAGCAATTTTACCTATACAACCACCTTTGATAGGTGTTAAAGATATAAACATCATTACTATTGCAAGTGAAATTTTCAACTATATCGTTCTCAATTTGTATAAGCCATTATTTTTAAAGTACTAACTACAAAATAACCCTTTAAAATTCAACATTGAAAGGAGTCTGTAGACATTAAGCAAATTGTTTTAAACACATTTTTTTTTCTAAGCCTCCTTATAGGTAGGCCTCATTACTCCCATTGTCTTAAGTAACTAATCACTACCTAATTATTTGTCTTTCCTCCGAAGCAGTGACTTTGGCTGCAATTCCTAGATCCATCTAAGTTTAGCCAAGTATCAAGAACCAGATGTGTCTGCCCATCCTCTTTACATATTCTTAATAACCCTTACATTAAGTATAAATATTCCTTTAAAAGTCTTTCAAGAATAATCTTGAAGGTATAAATCAAAAGAACTCTTGAAACATCTACTTTAAGAAATATTCCGTGAATTTTGATTTTAAACTACTTCACCGACGGTTTCTTTCTCTTAAAGACTACAATAACTCAAATTAGTTTACTATTCCTTTTGTAAAGCCTTTTTATATAAATTCAATTCGTAAAATCCTCCAAACTAAATATGTTATCAACTACATAGGCTATATTCTAGACTGAAGTATGAGCCACTGAATTGCTTCTGTAAAGAATATGCAAAGCTTAAAACCAGTAAACAGATTTTATACTTTTCATAGCTATTTTGACATTTTAAAGCTTTTAAACAAATTTCCATTCATTAGAATGGAGAATAATACAAAAGATCTTTTACTGCAAACAAGCAATGGGAATGTTACACGTGATCAGAATAACTTACATTTTGTTAGAGATTAATTAATGAAAATTACCAAAACATTTGATATGAAGTTTTGAAATGAAGGTTACAAACAACTTTGGTAAAAAGTTTCAAAACATAATCTAAACTTATTTAGAGAGAGAGAGAGAGAGAGAGAGAGAGAGAGAGAGAGAGAGAGAGAGAGAGAGAGAGAGAGAGAGATTAGTTTTATTATTACTACTAGTTAAGCTGTAACCCTAGTTGGGAAAGCAGAATGTTATACGCCCAAGGGCTCCAACTGGGAAAATAGCCCAGTTAGGAAAGAAAATAAGGAAGCAGATAGTGTGCCTGAATGAACCCTTAATCAAAAGAAAGCTAAACCAAGAAAGTGTAAGACCATGGTACAGAGGCTATTACACTACTCAGGACTAGAGAACAGTGGTTTGATTTTGGATTGTCCTCCAAGAATAGCAGAGTACCGGAGATAAAGTCTCTCTTCTATCCTTACCAAGTGGAAAGCAACCTTTAAACAATAATGCAGTATCTAAACTCCACTAATGCTTAGCCATGCTATTTAAGACCTTAATAGTGATTCCCTTCACAAATATTCAAAATTATCCTATTCATGACTTCTTGTTTCCCCTTACATATAATAAATGATTTAGTTGCTAGCACAATAAGTAAACTTATTTAATAGATTAAAAGCTTGCTTGGTTTTCCCTTTAACTGGAATATATAGAAAATAATTCTAGTAGTGGAGCTTTATATATGAAACTTTCATTTAAGCAGAATATTTGTCATTATTGCATGAGGGAAGGAAACATGATGGTTATTTGAAACACATAAGCCAAAATCATATGTACTTACATCTCTAGTAGATTTATAATACCAATATTTATAAACCTGTTGATGGCTAGAATATGATGAACTACTCCCCCACCCTCCCTTCCAAGAAAAACATTGACTGAAAAGGACTGGCAAGATATGGATAATCAGAGAGAGACATTTTTGTCCAATAGCTACTATCTCGTATATATCTGCTTATGCCTTTTAAGAGAACAATGGCCTACAATAGAGTCGAAGTGTACAGGGAAATACAATTAGTTGCTAATAATTAGATTACAGTCTTGAGAGGTATACATAGGCAATAATGAAATGATATTTAGAGTAAAATAATTAGTTGGAGGTTATATTCACAAGTAATTAAAGTACTTTAATATACAGGTTATAGAATGAATTTGAATCAATTGCTAAAAATATTAATATCAGTTTCTCTTTAGCCACACATTCAGAGAACTTGTTTACTGTAATTTACTCAGTTCTAAATATGATATGATATAGAAGTATGTTAAGAGATCCAAAGGAAATTTACATTTGATTTATCATTAATTATTGAAAATTTAAAACTTGTGCAACAAATTTCTAAGGAACAGTTACTTCATTATTTACATTTGTGGATCTTAATTGGTTTTTAATGTAAAATTTCCTTAATTTTTAAAAATATTTGCAATAACACAATAAAAAAATCCAGTTAACATAACCTATAATTATTCAGACTAGGAATTTTAAGAGGTAATAGTAATCCATTATTATTCAATATATTTGTATTCACTTACTAGTTTTCAGGCAACTAAACGAATTATTGTAATCGTTTACAATTAAATGAAAATTAGGACATTGCAATCTGAATTTTAATTAGATATAGATAGGTTTGGACATCAAGATCAATTTAATTTTTGGGTGTTTAGAATTTACTAGTGAAAATAGCATCGAGTATTTTCAAGGGAAAGATGCATAGAATTAAAAATAAAATTAGCTTTATATGCAATGAATTTCTAGATTGAGAGCAAATAAAATACTTGCTACTAGCTAAATAAAAGTAGATAGTTATAATAATTAAATTCATGACTTCCAGAAATACACAAACTTTGAGAAACTAGAAGTAATCTGATAATATCATTGTTTTAAATATTTATATTACTTATTTACTGAAACAAAAAATTTTTCTCAGTGATTGCTAGTGGAAATAGGGCATATAAATGGGGTGACCCTTGTAACACACAACCACCTAAAATTAAATAACTAGGGTCAAGTGAGCATTTCAAGATATTTATAGTAATAATATTTCTCAGAGTATTTTAACAATCCAGAAAAGTTTAATGATAGACTAGCAGCTTCAGTCGAGACGATTGGTTGGTGCTCCTTTTGAAATTAGAAATTGATAAAATTAATCAACTTTTCTTCGTAAACATTCAGGAATTTCTTGTAGTAAATCACTGATTATTCGCTGCCAATCTTCAAACTGATGTCGGTAGGAATGCCTCATTTTAGTGCATATTTGCAGTTCAATTTCCTGTTTTGTGCAGGAGGCTATAATACTTCCTTCCCTTTTGATGATTATAGTCTGAAAAATAAATAAAAAATTTTAATTTCAGGACTACAGATGTATGAGTCTTCTTCAAATATTTTACAATGCACTTCAATGTCAAGACTATACTTAATAAAATATTCTGCATGATAAACTATAAAGAATATAAAATATTCTAATGTTTTGGGTATATGGGTATAAACGTGGAAATAGCGATAGCCTAGACATGTCCATAACATTCATAACAGAAAATAATATAACCGAAAGTAAATCTCATAAGTTAGCAATACTAATAATAATAACAAATATTAAATCTTAAGGCCTGAAAAGGAAATACTTCACAATAATAATAAAAACCTAGACTTTGGTAATCCACTGGTTAACAGGAAGCTCTACTAATCCTTCAAAATTTTCTTCGAGAGAATCAATAAACCATAATTCCTTGAATTAAACATTCTACCTTACACCACAAGGGATACCTGGTAAAACACACACAATACTAATAAAACATTTATAACAAATGTATGCATTTTAGTGCTGCCTTTGACTGTGTTAATCATGAGGCCATTGTTTTCAAACTTAAACAGTTGGGAGTGGGTGGGTCGTTTCTTAGCATTATTATTGATTTTTTAAGTAATAGATCTGAAAGAGCTGTTGTTGATGGGCACCATAGTGAGTATAGGAATGTGATATCCGGTGTTCCACAGGGTAGTGTTCTTGGCCCATTACTTTTCATACTATATACACAGGACATGTGGTTTGGCCTAGAAAACAAGCTTGTTGCATATGCAGATGATGCTACTCTCTTTGCATTAATTCCATCCCCTGAATGTAGATCTGGGGTTGGTGAATCCCTAAATAGAGATTTGGCTAAAATTAGTGCATGGTGCAAATTATGGGGTATGAAGTTGAATCCTAACAAAACTCAAAGTATGATTGTAAGTAGGTCAAGGACGGTGGCTCCTCAACATCCAGTTCTCAGTATTGATAATGTTTCTTTAAAATTGTATCTTTTAAAATTTTAGGTGTGATTCTCGACAGCAAATTTACTTTTGAGAAACACATTAGGTCTGTGTCTTCTTCAATTGCACAAAAAATTGGCTTATTAAGAAAGTCTTAAAAGATTTTCAGTGATCAATCTATTCTGAAGAAGTGTTTTAATTCTTTCATTCTACCTTGTTTTGAGTATTGTTCTCCTGTCTGGTGTTCAGCTGCTGATTCTCATCTTAATTTGTTGGACAGAAACTTACGGTCTATTAAATTTCTTATTCCTGATCTAGATATTAATCTTTGGCACCGTCGTTCAATTAGTTCATTATGCATGTTGCATAAGATTTTCCATAACTCTGACCATCCTTTACATTGAGATCTTCCTGGACAATTCCATCTTGTTCGTAATACTAGGCAGGCAGTTAATTCTAATAGTGAGGCCTTTTCCATCATGAGGCTCAATACTACAGAGTATTTTAGAAGTTTTATTCCAGCTGTGACCAAGTTGTGGAATGATCTTCCTAATCGGGTAGTTGAATCAGTAGAACTTCAAAAGTTCAAAGTTGGAGCAAATGTTTTTATGTTGACCAGACTGACATGAGTCTTTCTATAGTTTATATGACATATCTGTTTTCGACGTTGTTAATAGTTTATATAGGACATATCTGTTTTAACGCTGTTACTGTTTTTTAGAATGATATATTATGAATCTATTCTCATCATTTGTTTATTTCCTTATTTTCTTTCCTCACTGGGCTATTTTTCCCTGTTGGAGCCCTTAGGCTTATAGCATCTTGCTTTTCCAACTAGGGTTGTAGCTTGGCTAGTAATAATAATAATAATTCTGAGCAAAAATAAGATCTACTGTCACAGTAAAAGTTTGGGTACAATATTACTTAGTATACAAGAGTATAGCCCCAAGTTGATAATTGACGAGATTTCACTCTTCTAAAAACAACAAACAAAAAAGATCAGCAACTGCCTAAAATCATCCCCAAACTAATGCCAGCTATCTTATCATATTAATCAATTTATCCAAGTGGATTTTCTGGTTAACCTTCAATCAATGAATCAGCTTACTCTACCCATCTTCACCACGTTATTTATCTAGCCTTAAAATATGGAAGACTTATACTGATTCACTAGCCTAGTCTCGAGTATTTCTTTGACGAACTTATTCAATGTTATTTTTCACTTACTGGGTATACGTACTTCCATCCTTTTTCAGAGCTTATAAAACCATCAATATTATAAATTCTAATGGCAATTTGCATTTTACCAAACTATACAAACCTAAGTTCCTTTTACCAAACTATACAAACTTGAGTTCTTTAAAAGTAGTATGTTTTCAGCCTGACTTGAACTTTAAAATTCATAGAGAGGTTTTGGTAGCTGCTGGCAGATGGTGTGAAAGCTCTGCCACTTGCCAGGACACAGAGTAGCTACTCCGACCTTCACCTAGGACTTCCGGGAGGGTTGAGTCTGGAAACAAAACTTGAAGGATTCAGGTTTATCTAGTCAAGATAAATAATAACAACTTGAAATATGCGATTTGTTCCTACACAGATATAAAGACTCGTCCTTTAGTAGGAGACTATTCCTTAGGCAGGATGATGCCCCTATAACCATACTGACCAGCGGTATGAAGTGCTCCTTTCCAAGAGGGTAGTACAAGAACTACAGTCTGAGGAAGTGGTCCAACTTCTAAATGGGGACCAATAAGATCGACACTGTATGAGAGAAAATTCCATTGAGTAGGAAAGGTTAACCCCGTTCAATCTAATGATGAGATACTGCCGAGCAGCAGCCTTTCACAGTCGAGACTGAGTAGGCCCTTCCTCTCTGAGGTACAGCAAGAGCTTTGCTGCCTCAGGGGTTAAGGGGGGGGTACCTTGCTACCACTCCCACTCACACACCTGTGATTTAGCTCACTTTGCTTGGAGGTAGGACTTCAAGGGGGATAGGGCTGGCGGAAAAGTTTGTATAAATAGCCAAGGTTTGTATAGTTAGGAAAAATATAAATTATCTACGAATGTCATTTTTTCCGTAACTGGAATACAAACCATGCTATCCATTAGGGGTGACTCACTCATTAGGAAGGTTGGATGTCCATGCCAGTCTGGCTTTTGGCTTTACCCAGGGGCTCCTTATCTGGGTATATTAGTACTCCCTTCCCTCGCTAAAACCTTGCTACGCAAGGTCCGCGGCCTACGCAATCTGTGTTGAGACATGCAGAAGTGTGACTCTAGGTAAAGTTATTCTGAGTCCATTGTAGGAAAAAACTGATGTAACCAAGACTTTCCCAATACCACCTCGCCAGGGTATGGGGACGCAACAGTATTAGCTTAATACTAGGTATACAACGGAGCATGGTTTACCTGCAGTGGTTTGAGGTCAGCTTATGCAGAGAACCCAGGATGCTGCTTTCAACACGAGAGGGTACGATGAAGAAAAGAATAAGAGCCAGTCAAATCTTTTCATTCACACAGACTAAAACTGGGTAACTTGTCCAATAAGGTGATTGAGGTATACAACCATCTGTTGTGCAGCCACCACCGGACCGATAGAGATCGTATCGAATTCCTGTGGGTCACATTTTGCAGGAGAAAGGTTGTGAAAGTAACCTGGAGCATTCACATCCTTTCTTGTAAAACCTGCGTCACAGAGTAATCTGCTTAGAAAGACCAGGGACATAGCTATGCCCCTGACATCGTGAGTCGTCATGTTGAGATGATGTTTTGGTGATCCTACTTTAGTCTCTCCCAGTGTTGATGACAAGAGAAGAGACCCGGGTGGGCTGTTGCCGTTCTCTTAAGGTAGAGTCTCATACCTTACCCTGGGTATAGTAACGGATCATCTGGATCATCCGTTACCGAGTGGAGACTTGTGTAGGATCCGTCACCTCTGGACACTATGTCTGTCGATATACTCAGGGATGAAACAGAACATTGCCTTTCGCCCTTCTCATTAATGGGCTATGTCGAAAGAGAGACCATGAAGTTCCTTGACTCGTATGGCTGCTGTCAGAGTGTGTAGGAACATTCTCTTCTTAAACCAGGGGAAAATTTGTTGCCTGGTGAAGTGGAACATAAGGAGATCTCTTTAGAGATCGGAGAATTTGAACCATGTTCCGAGAGGAAGGTCTCAATTCTGACTGGAGAAAGGCAAGTTGTAAGTCTGTATGAGTTAGGAAAGGTCTAGCGATGAAAGGATGTCCCTTCCTTTCAATTTGAAGATGAAGGATCAAGGTTGATTGATCATTTTGCCTGTTGAAACTGAATAGGGGGTCTTTTCCTCTTGCATATATTTGGGTATTCTGCTATTGCTGGAATAAAGGTATCGAGTGGAGAGAGAAACTTTCACATGACACCAACCACACAAGACGTTATACTGCTGGTAGACTGATGCTGAGGAATTCCTCATATATCTAGACAACTTTTTCGCAACTTATTGCGAAAAGCCTCTGTGGAAAAGGAGGTACTGGGTAATCTCCAGGCGTACAATCATAGCCAAGCTATAGCTTGTGGTAGGAGTCAAAGTGGGTTGTCTGTGATGTGGAGAGGGTTCTCTTGGAGAGACTATCAGGAGCTGCAAAAGATTTGGAAACCGTTCTGCGGAATGCAGGTGGGGTGGGGTGGAGATGGGTGGGATTGGACGGGACGGGTGGGGTGGGGTGGGGTGGGGCCGGGACGGGTGGGGTGGAGTGGGGCCGGGACGGGTGGGGTGGAGTGGGGCCGGGACGGGTGGGGTGGAGTGGGGCCGGGACGGGTGGGGTGGAGTGGGGCCGGGACGGGTGGGGTGGAGTGGGGCCGGGATGGGTGGGGTGGGCCAAGGATGGGTGGGGTTGGGCCAAGTGGGACCGGGATGGGTGGGTTGAGACCGGGAGGGGTGTAGTGTGCTGATGATAGGGTGTGGTCGACAACCTATCTCTAATAAATCTTGGAAGTCTTTGATAGCAATTGATACGAAAGGAAACACCAACTTCCATGAAGTAATGACAGAAGATATGTGTGGTGTTGGAAGCAGTAGTATCTCCTTTACATGGTACCGCAACAGACCACCCATAGAGTCGATCAGTCACAACAATTAATGGCTTCCCAGGGACACAGAGAGTCGGCCGAGCAAGACTTGAAAGGCCTCGTACGGTGGTTGTCATTCAATAAGGGTTCCTGCTGAAGGGTAGGCTGCAAACTCTCATATGATTTACAAGTTCAGTACTGGTGATGTCTCAGTTGATTCATGGCCCAAAATCTGTTTGTCTTCCACGTGTTTTTGTGGTTTCCACACTTCGATGACTATCATGAAGACGGGCGAGAGTGCAACGGCAGAGGGCAGCAGGGACAACAGTCATTGCTCCATAGAGAATGAGATCACCATCAGTTGAGAGGTTTTCCCTTAATTTCCAGAAATGGAGTAAGGACTAGTTTAGGCTATAACAGCTTGATGGAAATCTGGAAGTCAAACAATTCAGCTCTTGCTTCAGCTAAGAACTCCTGAAGTGTCCTATCTGCATCTTGGGGTGTAGAATCTTCTTTGGTGATGACAGCATTGATACTGACAATATAACTGACGTGTGTTGCGCCGTCAGCACAAGTGATTTCATAGTCTGTAGTAGGTTGAATGACTGGAGTTCGAGATAAAATATCTTGAATGCTGAGCTGCTCTCCACCCTGCCACACCGTTGTGAAAAGCTACGATGAAATCTTTTCCCTGAGAATTGGGACGAGTTGCTGGTGACCAGTCATCATGGTAAGATGCTGAAGACCATCTAGATACAACTTACACTTAGACATAGCTCAGACCACAGCTAACAACTCAAGCTATACAGTGGCACACAACAAGAATTGGCATCTGTGACAAACTGTGAGCCCCGTTGAACTAAACGAAGTCTAACATTACTATGGTCCTGTAGAAGTGTGTTTCCAATTCCATAAAGGTGAGAGGCATAAATCTGGAGGATTACCGGCAATGCAGGATAGGAAGAGGCAAGGAAGGGGGGTTTTACCAAGGTGGCCTTGACTTGACAAAATGCCTCATCATGATCTTGAGTCCAAACGAATGCTCTCTTGGGGCTGTGGCAGCAATCTCCAGTGGTAAACTCGGTCAACTGTTTCATTAAACCTATGAATGATCGAAGGGTCAGTCAAATTGGTTTGAGTGGGAAAGTCACGGATTGCACTGACTTGACCAGGATCAGCTTATACCTTCTCCTGAGAGCTGGTGTCCACAAAAGGGCAGGTGGGATCCAGAAACCACAAATTTGTCTCCGTTGAGAGTAATCTTGAATTTGTGGCATCTAAGAAGCACCATGAAAATCTGTTGAAGGTCAGTGTAGTAATCTTCATCAGAAAGAAGTATGTCATCGACGACCGTTTTAAAATTCTGCATTTCTTGAAGGGCCATATCACCCCAAAGACAAAAGGCGTCCCCCATAGCTGCAAAACCCATTAACATGAATTAATGTAAGTCTCACATTTTATATATCTACAGGTAGCGTGGATCTCTCCAAGTTGACCATAAGGTATAGCAGGGGCACTACTCCCATATACACTCAACACAACTTTGTCTGTTTATGCAAACCTATAACTGTATGTCATCCCTTCAGAAGCTGTAATTAACTGAACAAATCTTTTCCACATATTCCTTGTACTTTGGCAAAGCCCATCCAAAATATCAAACATGGATAAATTTGATCATTAGTCATGAAATAAAGGCTTCTAAAGATGGGTACAGTAATTAACCAAAAGATGGTGATCTCATTTTGACAATTTTTCAGTTTTCCCTCTAAATATATTCTTATGCAGTATTTATGCCTAGTAATAGGATTAATACTAAATGTTGTCTGAAAAGACTTAGGCTTTTTTATGTGTTTTAGTGATAAAAGTGTCCTATACCCCCATTCAATGTTGTTAAGTCAGGTTTTTATAAACATATATAAAGGAAATTCTGCTTATGCCATCTTGCAACTGCATAGTATCACTAACTAATTTCAATATCATATCTACACGAATATGGAGTTTTTATGATAAAACAAAGTTTTATGAATACTTACCTGGCAGTTATATATACATAGCTATTAGCTATGTATATATAACTGCCAGGTAAGTTCTATTCATAAAAATTATTATTTCCAGATATACTAGACAAATTTAGTTGTTGTTTTTTATGGAGTATTATCTGTATTAGAGCTATTATATTTGTGGTGGTAAAAAACCACGTTCTTCTGCATGAACTAGAAGTTGGTAACCTTGACATGTATATAATTTCTGGCCGTGGGAATGAATTCACAATACTTGCAATTGACTTGCTGGCAATGATATAAATAACGACAAAAGCAAATGGCACAACCTTTAGTGACTGGTAAAAACAGAAGTAATTTTGAGCAAGTTCAGTTTAGTTAGCGAGAGAGTGTCATGTTGTAGTAGTTCTTGTGTTTTGAAAGTGCTGTACAAAGTTTGCCAAAATCCGAGGTAAGGATCCCGAGCAAGTCTGAAGCATTATCTCACCAGTTCAACAAATAAAGAAAGCACACACTATTGAATTCTTCTATTGAGACTGGTGCATGTCCCTTCCAAACCTCTTCCAAGAAGGATAGTCCTTGATTCTTGCCTCATCAAATGATATAGCAACTAAATCAGATTGGGATATTGTGAGAAAATAGAAGCTCTGCAGTCAGACCATGTGGATACAGACAGTCGGATGTTTACCAATTGTGGCTATATAGCACATTAAAGAAAACAAAAGTAAAGAACACAATCATCTTGTGTTCCTGTATTATATGAAAAAAGGAGAAAAAGCATTTACATTTCAAGGAAAGAAATACGATCTCCAGGAACTGAAAGATATGAAACCTTTGCGTATCAGATGGCCAGTGCTACCCTCAAAGGAACAATGAAATCGATTGGAGGTCATAGTGCAAATTTGGACAAGCTCAGGTAAATACTATTCCCAAATAATAATTGTGAAAGTAGCAGGCTTCCAACAATCATGGACAGTGCACATGAACATACAAATCGTGATAACTACCACTGCTACATCTGGAAACATTTACTACAGAGTGAACAAATGTAACCAGCCTATTGTGTAGATGATAGTGATTATTACCCACTTTTATATCATGATGATACTTATTTAAAAAGAAAATTGTCAGTTTATTGTGAAAAAAAAAAATAGGTTTTACCTTCCTCCCAAAAGTGTTTGTAAGCGTAAAAATAACTCACGATGATATGTATACAGCAGTACATTTATACGTGCCATGCAGTATTTTGAAACATAGCATAAATAAATTTATATGTAACTTGGGTTGACTTAACCATTCATAAAATGAATGCTTAATAATATTCGTGTTGAGCAGTGTCATGTTTGATACCCATGGAAAAATGTCAGCTATTAATGAGGATTCGAAGAGTATTATAAATTACATGTCTTTTGGTGCTGATTAACTTTACTTTTTTCTTTGGCAAATTGGTATAATCAAATGATCACAAGTGTTCAGTATTTGTAAAAATTTCTATCTAATCAAGTGTTTGTAGAATTGATAAGTTAGAATGCATATTTCTAAAAGATATCTAGAATGAATTATTGAAACAAATAAGGACCATGACTGCAGTACTTTTTGCATAGAAGATAATCAACACTTTTCGAAGGATCACACAATAATGCTCAGCTATTCTTTTCCTAAACACTTTTCGAAGGATCACACAATAATGCTCAGCTATTCTTTTCCTATGTTTTAGTAAAGATTATCATTAATCTATATACTTTTTAGACAGTTATTCTATCATTTCACCATGATTTCAGTTTTCCTTTTTTTTAGTATCTTAAGTAAGCAATCCAATTAAAAAGCAAGTGGCGAAACTCCCAGCAATGATACATCCCATGATTTTTTTTTCTCAACAAACTTCCCTCAAACGTCCCACGTGTATCAATTGGGTTGAGGAGATTTTCATATATAATACAGATTATGTAAGTCTCAGTCTTATTTTAGAAAGCATTCAAATTTGCCAGTGATGACTCTACCAAAAGTGGAAATAGAAAAATTACAAAACATAATAAACAGAGGACAAAGACTAATAAAATGTCTCTGACCCAGATCAATACTAAACCTAGCTGCCTATCGCAGCAAGAATTAGTTTGAAATATGTTATCAAAACCGGACTATAACCGGTCCAAGACTATAACATAAGATCGCAATAGATATCCGAAAGACTGAAGATATTAAGGCTTGAGAGAGGAAAATGAAGACACTTGTTTTCTAAGTGCTTCGTTATTGTGGACTGGAGAATAAACGAGCGATATGCAGTGTGAAATGCTGAATGAATACTTTTACATTTACTTCTACTTTTTGGGGTTTAGTGTATTGGACAATTTATAGTACAGAGAATTGCAATAATCAAGCGTTGATATTACGCGATTCATCACTAAAATTTTTATACTGCTCTCTCTTAAATATTTTATAATAAAGGCTATGTTTCTCAGGTGATAGATACACACTTTCACTGTGTTCACTATTTGATCCCTCATTGACAAATTACAATCTATCAGTACACCCAAATTTTTCACAACAGGCACAATCCTAACATCAGCGTCACCAATTCTTATACTTTGAAATATCTGGTAGTTCTTCAAAGCCACCTCTGTGCCAAAAAGCATACATTCTGTTTTATCATCATTTAATTTAAACTTTTTCCTCTGCATCCATGTTTCTATTTCAGTCGTTATCTCATCAATTTTCTTCTTAGTATCTTGTATTGTTGAAATTGAAAGGTAGAACTGGGTATCATCTGCATATAGTTTAAAGCCCACTTTTTGTTTTTTCAAGATATGTGATAGCTCAATAGTATATATATTGAACAAGATAGGGCCCAGAACACTACCCTGTGGTACACCTTTCATAAGAATTCTCTCACTGGATCGGTTCCCAGAAACTTCTACAATAGTCTTCCTGTTCATTAAGTAGCTTCGCAAAAATTCCAGTGCTTCCCCAGTCACTCCAATGGACTTTAAGTCGTCAAGTATGTACTCGTGCACAACAGTATCGAAAGCAGCACTAAGTTCTAACATAATCAAAATTCCACACTTTCCCTCATCAAGATGACCTATCATATCGTTCATTATTGAGCATAAGGTAGTTTCTGTAGAGTGATTAGCTCTGTAGGCCGATTGATTTTCTGGGAATACCTCTAACTCATCAATATGCGCCCATAATTACTCACTTATGATTTTTTTCAATAAGCTTCAACATGTAGGATAAATTTGAAATGGGTCTACAGTATATGAATTTAGTTTGTTTACATCACCTTTTCTTTGTATATTGGTTTGATCAACGCAGTTTTTTCACAGCTAGGAAAACAGGATTATGATATACTTAGGTTAATTATATTCAGGTAAATATTATATACAATTTGCTTATAAATACCTTGGAATGCATAAATTAAAATTAATCACGAAAGGTCCTGTTCAGAGTATGGTTCCCGTGCAGTTATAGGACTGGAAAAGCAGGCCTTAAAGAAAGTAGACAGAACGATAAAAAAAAAAACTTCTAAATTCTATCGCCAAAATCAATTTGGCTCCGACAACTCAAAACCTTGCGTAACTTGTTTACGATTTGTCGAGTCGGGAATATTTATATATTAAAACTCTGATCTTACGTCATTCGTAAATAATATTCAACGAACCTCTTTTTCATTTCCTAAAGTTATTAAGGTAAATATTATCTGTACTTTGTGAAGATTGATATAAAGAGCCGATATTCTATTAACCCGGGAGAAATCAGAGTCGGTAACGTTTCCTGCATTCGGCAACGGTCAATAAAACTCAAAATATAAATGCTTATATAATTATTTTTGGTGAAAAAAATGTTTTAGGGCAATTATGCCACCTTAAATTATTTAAACAGATAAATTTCCTATCACAAAATTCCCTAGTTCTAAATAGAAAAAATAATTCATGTGAAATAAGGAGATCGTCGGACGATAACGGATATCGAATGATATGACGTCATCAGTTTATATCGTGAAGTCATATACCGATATCGATTATCCAATTAGGAATCATGATTTGATCGTGACGTCATCGATAATCAATTTAATAACCAACGAGGTATCATGATTTGATCATGACATCATTTGTAATTAATGAAATGACCAATGAGGACGTGCCACATGTCATATGATAATAGGCTAATATTATTGGTGTAATTTGAGATTGCATTAGCGTATAAATAGCACCGATGTTTGATAAGCGATCATCCTTATCACTAACAAGCTAGTGAAAGGATCATCGTAACCAGTGAGTAAGTGAAATTTTCACTGCTTTGCCCATAGAGTTTCATTTTTCTCGACTTGAAAAATTGAAGCTTGCGTAACACTTTATTTTTCGAGTGTTATTTGAGACAACACCTGATACCAAGAACCCATCGACTGCTGAAGGCTATCATCGCCGTCTGCGATGGCAGCCAGGGGCTCTTCCCCCATCCCTACCTCCTCCCCTCGAACTAGAGTGGAGAAGGGAAGGATAAAGAAGCCTAGGTGTCTCACCTTGAGAAGCCACAAAAACCTCCCAAGGACACCTGACCTTGTTGCAGGGACCTCCAGGGACTCTCAACAAGAGATCATGGAACTTCCAGCAACCCTAAAAGAAGTGAAAGACGACGACGAAGACCACCAGGACACTGAGGACAACCCCACTCAACTGTCACCTGCTCTTCAATCCCAGGACAACACTGCAAGTCCTGCGAAGTTCAGGTTGACCCCAGGACCAAACACGACCTCCTATGCTGCTGTTGCTGCCATGGAGGCCAGCAACCCGAACCTCAGAATGACCATACGTCCTAATCGTAGGGGACAGCTGGTCATTAATGCACAGGACCCATCCACCAAGACCTTCCAAGAGCAGCAGGAGAACGTGCGAAAGCTTGACCACAACGACAGGCCAACCACCATCATCATTGCCTATGATCTTGACCTCCCTCTCAAACCTGTGCTCCAACACCCCTCCATTCTCACTGCCAAGAGATGTCAGGGGAGGGCCGGAAGGAGATCGCACAAGCTGGAGGCAGTCTCCAAGGGACCTCGCCCTGTTCAGCTCTCTTTCAGCCTCTGGGGCACCTTCTACACCGAGGAATACTTCAAGGAACCCCTTAGATGCTTCCGCTGCCAGAAGTTCGGCCACCACAAGGACCGATGTACAGGACCAGAGATCTGTGGAGTGTGTAGCAGCAGGCAGCACCCTACTGCCTATTGCATTGCCAGACACAAGGCCAGATACCAGACAACTGCCCATTGCCCGAATTGCAGAGGATCTCATCATGCTTGACATGACAGATCATGCTTGACATGACAGATGTCCCTTTCGGCTCCAACGGATTGCAGACCGTCATGAAGCAGATCGTCATTACAACCTTCGCCCACGTCAGCAACGTCGAACAAAGCAACCTCCTATCAACCATACCTCTCCACCTACCAACCGCACCTCCCAACAAATTCCAAATCCCTCCAGACACGCCATTCCTGAACTTCCTTCTCCTCCAAGCCTTTCTCCAGCACCTAAACCTCAACGCCCTCCTAAACCTCCTCCAAAGTCAAGAAGATCCCTTCCCGCACTCCTGTCACTCCTTCACCACTAAAATTCACTTCTCCTCCTGCCATTCCACACCCAAAAAAACCTTCCACATCCACATCCGCTCCTGCAACCCACACACCCAATTCCTCTCACTCCTTAAGAGAATTCACAAGTTTACCTAATCCCGCTGTCAGAAGCCAACCAAGCGCCTCTCGCCCCGCCTCACCTCCCCTTGATGTTGATAGTAATTCATACGACCTCTCTTCTTGCCCCATGGATGCTATTCTAGCAGCCATAAGTAATATACTTCGCAGTTTTCTGCAATCCCGTAAAGTAAAGTTCACCCAGGAGTCTCTTGACGACTTCGTTTTTGAACATGCCGCCCTTGAACTCTATGCTCAGTTCCCTTCATAGACCCTCCCACAAACGATCCTAACACAACCACATACAACAACCAAAACACCCACCAAAACAATCAGGTAAGAGTGCTCCAATGGAACGTGTGCGGCCTACGGAACAAGTTTGCATTCCTGCAATCTCAAACTTCAGTGCAAAACCCTGACATAATTGTACTGCAAGAAACAATGCTCAACGAGAACATACCCTTTGCTTTCTCAGGATACAAAGTCTACTCTACGTATCTTTCACCAACAACAAGAGGCCTAACAACTCTTGTTAAAAGCAGCATTCCCTCCAAGATAGCAACAAGTATTAACTGTGGGACTGCGGCAGAGACTGAGCATTCAGATATCCCTGCTTGCCACAACTCTCACAGTACATAACATCTACAAAGCCCCAGCAAAAAGCATCAATGCAGAGGCTCTTTTCGCAGCTGCCTCTGTTGATGACACAATAATTGCAGGAGACTTCAACACCCATCACCCGTTCCTGAATTCAGTAACTAGTAACTGCAGCAAATCAAACAGGCAGACACTTGCATGCCTTACTGCAAGAATATTCGGATGTAACACTCATCAACAATGTTACAGAGGCTACTCATTTAAGAGGACGACGACTAGACCTCACCCTACTCTCTAGAGCCATACAAAGAGGCGCTAGATGGCAGCTGCACCCTGTATTAACGAGCGATCACATTGCCATAGAAATCAACCTTGAATTGGAGCAATATCCCCCTCCTCCTCCACCCCCCAAAAGGTGGAATCCAGACTTTGCAGACGGGAGAAAATTCGAAGCAACTATGACAGAATGGGCTCTGGAATACATTAATAACCCTCATAATGATATTTCCACCCTATCATTCGACTTCAACAAACAACTAGATGCAGCCGCAAGTGTTTCCATGCCTCAGAAAAAACACTCAGAGGAAACACGCCGATGCCTGGTACTAAAACAGCCGCATCAAAGAAATGAATGCCAGGATAAATAGGACCAGAAAACTTCTCAGAAGACACAGAACTGACGAGCTCCATGACTTACTTGTGGAGATCATCAAACACACTGAAAGTATCACTGGAAGTCAAACCGGATAAATGGTACTCATGGTGCCATGAAATCAACTTCAACACATACCTAGCCAACATATGGGGCTGGTTCAACAAAATCTCTGACAAAGATCTTGTAAGACGTGGCGCCGAACGTCCTGAAAGACGAGGCGCTGAGCATCCTGAAAGACGAGGCGCCGATCGTCCTGAAAGACGTGGCGCTGATCGTCCTGAAAGACGTGGCGCTGATCGTCCTGAAAGACGTGGTGCCGATCGTCCTGAAAGACGTGGCGCCGAGCATCCTGAAAGACGTGGTGCCGAGCATCCTGAAAGACGTGGTGCCAATTGTCCTGAAAGACGCGGAGCCGAGCGTCCTGAAAGACGCGGAGCCGAGCGTCCTGAAAGACTTCGCGCCAAGCGTAAAGTGATCTTCATTACGCCACACGGTGCGTTCGGTTCATCAAAGGGTTATCATGGCCGACTGGCGCTCTGGGACAAAAACCGTTGTCTGTGTTGGTTCGTAAGCATTATAGTATTGCTATTATCAGCAAATGTGATGCAATGCAAGACTCTAACAGCAATGTTAGTTGCTAGCATAACGTCCAACGCTCTTTGCTTTCCCATGGCAAGGGCGAGCGTTCTTGGGAACGTCAACAGGAACGCTCGAGAGGACGTCTGCTCGTGAGCTAACGCCTCTCGTTTCCTTTGGCCGATCGACATTCCTTCTCCCAGGGGTTGGGGAGCTTGGAAAAGGTCTAAGGCTAGGAAAAAACGTCCACTGTGCTGAATAAATTCACAGCACTAATTTTGCACTGAAACTTGCACTTTTTAACTCTTACACAAAAGACCATAATTAGTCCTGCCCGTTGTGAGAGATCTTTCTCTACTGCCAAGGGCTTAAATGAGAATGCCAAATAGTTTCTAGTTCTTGCTATATAAATTGTAACAAAATATTTTTGATAAAATATTACACTGATATTTTCATTGTAAAATAAATGTTTGAACACAAATACCCGGTAGTTACTGTACATATAAGTACCGGTAAAGATAAATGTTAACTACCGGGAAAGTTACAGGTTAAATGATTCAAATGAATAGATATAGGAATAACATGTATATACAGTATATGTAAACAACCCTTAATTCTTAAAGGTTCCCAAAAATAGTGATTTGTTATGATTAAAATGAACAGATATCGCAATAACGTGATATATATATATATATATATATATATATATATATATATATATATATATATATATATATATACTGTATATATATATATATACTGTATATATATATATATACTGTATATATATATACTGTATATATATATACTGTATATATATATACTGTATATATATATACTGTATATATATATACTGTATATATATATATATATATATATATATATATATATATATATATATATATATATATATATATATATATATATATATATATATATACTGTATATATATATACTGTATATATATATATACTGTGTATATATATATATATATATATATATATAATATATATATATATATATATGTAAACAACCCTTAAATCTTAAGGGTTTCCAAAAATAGTGGATTGCTACACTTAACAACTGGAACACATATGTGAATATACGAATAATACTAGAATCCCAACATCGAAAGAAAATAAACGATATCAAGAATTGCTGGGACTGCATAGTATTTTCATGAGAACTACGCAGCGAAAATTAACAATACGCTATTTCTATTTAATCTTTGAAAATAGATCGATGATTTAAAGAACGAATACTAAAAAGACAAATATTTTCTTAAAATATATAATCTTTTTATATTAAAAGTTAAATACTTATTGTAAGATAGACTTGCTTTTCCTTCTTTGCAAGAAAAGCAAAGAAAAGAATTATGCAACATATTACGTAGTACTTTGTAGCTTACGTTACACCATTGTGACGTCAGAGAGATGGTGGAACGATCTCCGCCATCATGTTTAAAGAGTAGGTTCGTAAGTTTTACAGTTGGGGGAAACCACTCCCATTCCTACCTCTTAAGATACAAACATAGTTAAAGCACTAACACTCAGTAAAAATAAAATCAAACCAGCGAAGGCTAAAAATAAATTGTACATCACCAAGATAACTGTAATATACAAGTTACAGCGAGTGAAAAATCCAACACCATGCCGTTAGCGCCTGCAGAGAAGATATGAGGAATAATGGAATAGTTCCTAGGTACCTCGCTAGGGCGCACAGGTGGTACACCTGGCTATCCAATCGGCAAGATTTTTTGAAATTTCTGCCGTGACGTCAGAGACGTAAGTGATATATATAACTACCAGGTAAGTCTTATGTTTAAAAAAGGTTAACAAAGATAAAATTACACTAAATTTCAAAATAGATTGAATTACCCTTTGGGAGACATTTCCTGCAATAGTAGTCATACTGGAACTAAAGTGGATGAGAAACAAAATGGCTTATAAAACAACATCCATTCAATTAAGCATAAATATTTTTTAACTCCTAAATGGCCAAATAGCCAGCTAATATTTGCATCATACAAAAACCTGAAAGTTGCTTAAAGCAAAAGCAAGCCAAAGTAAACAATGGACTGAAAAAATGGCTATTAATGTTCACATTTTAGCCGATCGATACGTAAGTTCTTATGCCTCTGCCGCCAAGCAGTATAAACCTTTAAAATATAAAGCTTTGTATTGTTCAGTAAAAGTTTAATAATTGTTTATGTTTTAAACAGGACTTTGTATCACGCAGTAAGTTAAGTTAGGATATAGCCTACATCCTTAATTTGATTCAATCTACAACATTGTATGTCAAGTTTAGATATATCCTCATAATTTGATTCTATCTACATCACTAAGTAACATTAGGTGGGTGTGGCGTGTCTTAGTCTGGCTACGTAATGATCCTGCATCCTAGGTTAGGTTAAGATTAGTATGTATTCCTGTAATTTAGACACATGAGAAGGTAGGCAAAGAAGGTAAATCGTGTTTGAACATATGAGGCAGTCCCATTTTTTCTTTATATAATAGGCATTAATGCTTTGAAAGGGTTGTCTTAAACTTTATGTCTAGACCATGCTTTTAGATGCATATGTTGTACAGTAGTTTATGGAAGTTCACATCAGGATGGACCCATCTAACTTGATTCAACTTGTATTTTCTTAAATGTCACTAGATGGAAGAGGAGTTCAGGCTTGCCAGGTTAGGCTCTGGTGCCTACATTAAGACAATCCCTATTATTCTCGAAGTACTCATATACAAGATCGATTTAGTTTTTGCAATAATACATAATTAGCAATGAATGTTGATGTAAAAGATATCTAAAAATACATGGAGCATCTCCCGTTCCTTATTAGGGCATTGCATTTAATGTGTGCACAACCCTAACTTTAAATTCCAATTTCTCATGCGGGTCTTCCAAAATGTGGGAGTTGTGATGCATACGTGAGACTTATTTGGTGGTTCAGGCCTATTTACAAGATTTCATGACTATTGTTCTTTTTTTTTTTTTTTAAGGACTCAACACACAGAACAAATTACCTGTAGAACAAACCAACGGGAGACGGTAAAATAATACAACAGTGCAATAAATGGTTAGTAAAAATTAAGACTGGTTTTAAAAGTATTTTTTTGGTGTTTTGAGCGTTTTTGATAATGATCCCGGAGGGTTGACGACCATAAGTGAAATGCTATGGCTTTGCACAAGGTATCGTCATTAATTACGTTTGAAACACCTCAAAATATACAGTGGAACCTCTACATCCGAACGTATCTACATCCGAATTTTCCAACATCCGAAGTAAAATTCGAGCAAATTTTTGACTACACCCGAATTTTATTTCGACACACGAAGTAAGCAATTTTCGTCGTACCGGTTGTATGGTTGTATCCGAATTTTTCAACACGCTTAGTACAATTCGAACACGTTCCTACTCTACACCCGAATGTTTTTTTCGACACCCAAAGTAAACAATACTCGTACGCGTAGTCGGTGCTCATAGCGCCTGAAGTGTTTTTTATTTCCGCCGATAGAAGGCAGCACTTCGACCTAGGAGGGACCCTCAATTAGCGTGGCTTGGGTCAGTCCTCTGTGCTCGTCGGCTTCTTGCGGTTGTGCTCTGTGCGTTCCGCTATTAACACTGTTTTAATCGTGACTTTTTACGTGCACCCTTTAACGGTAATTTACGTAAAGTATGGATCCTAAAAGGCTTAGTTCTGCCAGTGGTAGAGGTGAGAAAAGGAAGAAGGAAATGCTTTTAGAAGTTAAGCAGGAAATTATTGAAAAACATGAGTGGGTGAAATTGCTAAACAGTATGGCCGTAATATGTCGACGATCTCGACAATCCTTAAACTGAAGGAAGCTATTAAAGCATTGAAACCTTCTACGGGGATCACAATAATTTCAAAACGCCTACCGGGGGGGGGGGGCTCCGCCCCCCTGCGACCCCCCTTAAGGCCACAGTAATTTTCAGGGCACCACCAAACCTAAGACACCCACCTAACCTAGCCTATGGGGCCCTGTACCCCTACCTAGGCCTACTGGGGGGGGCTACGCCCCCCCCTGCGACCCCCCCTTAAGGCCACAGTAATTTTCAGGGCACCACAAACAAGACACGAAAAAATTGCACCTCCTCTTCCTTTTCCCACAAGTAACCACACTACGATCACACCGGAATGCTAATTTGTTGTAATCTATACGGAACACATTTTCACAATTAGGGCACTTTTTCTCTGCCAAAATCAAACCATGACGTTGAGCAAATGCAATTAGCAAATCAACTTTCCCTGAATAATGTACACAAAAATCCCCATAAGAAATAAAGCAATTGTCACAAGTGACACAGTCGGAACGGGATGAAGGTCCTGCTAATTGCTCCATACTTCACGGCAAAATGAGCTTTTCAGTTTGAAGGGAGATCCGAGACGTGCAAAAATATTCCTCCGCGGAACTTCACGTAAACTGTGGTAACTGGTGGAAAAATAGCAGGGATAAGTGAAGTAATAAGTGTCAGCATTGGCTAGATTTATAAAAACCGCCATGATTGGTTTTCAAACAGTGTGACGTCAAGAAAACACCTGTTATTGGTTAGAATAGCATTGAGAACTAGTCTGCCATACGCAGTAAGGCGGTAAAACAGCTCATTTTAGCCAAGACATCACACAGTATACAAAAACAAACACTTAGAAAAAATCCAAGTGAAACATAACTATACACACGAATATCTTCGTTAAATAGAAGCTGCTCATATATTGACTATTATATAAGCGTTCTATATGATATAATAGTGAATTGTAGGTGTTTAAATTCTTCAAGATCTTCCGCGGAGCTCTCCTACACATTTACCTAAATATGATAATTTGCTGATTTTTGCTCTGCCGTATCCTCGTTTCGCTCAGGATTAAACATTTATCTCATTGCTCCTATGTTCTGGCAAACGGAACATGCTTCGCTGTGCGTGTTAGGCTCGTGAATACACATTTAATGCCTCTGTTCGAACATGAAATTGGGTCTCATTTCCAATTATCAGACTAAATATAAACATTCTTACCCTAACCTTATAATGTCAAGATAAATACAATAAGAGATATAATTATATCATTCCAATATTGAAAACAAATAGGTTTAAAATATAAAACGTTAGGCCCTTTATTCTTTTCGAACAATAACTTGCAACAGAAGCACCACCTGTCTGTTTTTTTCTGAATTACCGGGTGGAAGGAGGCTCCTGTATGTGCTGACAAAAGCAGCAAAAAATGCATTTTTTCATTAAAATCTGTAGCTTCGTTAATGGAAGTTTCCGTCAGTAGTATATGGGATTCAAAATAGCGTATTTGCAAAAACCTATTCAATTATGAAAGTTTTACATTCCTAACTAATATTGCACTGTTCTATAATGAAACCCCCCAGGATAATTAGGTGACACAATCATACAGGCTACCAGAATTCCGATTTAAAAAAAAATGTGGCACACCACATTTAACCACTTTACACAGTCCAATCGGGTATTAGCAAAAAACTCATATTTTTACCCACTTCTAATAGTCGAGTGTCATATAAGTTAAGATACCAATGTTACTAAGTCCAAGCTATTTGAGACTAGTCAAAATGGTCTGTAACTTAAAAAAACCTATTGATGGTTTGTCGATAATTACTATCGACTGTAGGTACCTCACAGTATCCTAGCAGTCACAATTTAATTTGAAGATTTGAAATAAAAATATAATTACACAAAAATACATTGAAGAATCCTGTAAATTGTTTCAAAGTCTTTTAACCTATTATATCTCATATTCATTATACATTACACTTAGGCTTACACATTATATATGATTTAAACCTGTGAAGTTTTGCCATTGGTAAATGTCTTGACATACGACAGCCGACTCAAAACTAGGATAACCCAAGGAGGTTTAAACCTTGTGCTAACCCACACTGCAAAGTACATGTCTAATCACTTTTTTGCTTTAAAATAACTCTATAGATACTTTGATATACCTGATCTGAAATCTAAAATACCGGTACTAACCTTTGTAAGAACGGGGAGAGGTATCCGTGATTTAGACCTCTTTTACAAATAGCTGGCTGCTGTTAGTGTAATGGCGGCCCATTGGGAATGCGGAACAATACATTTGGCAAGAACATTGGAACGTGGAAAATTGTTTTCTTCTTATTAAATCATTATATAATCTCGTCTTTCTGTTTAATGTCATGATATGAAGATAGAACAAAATATACTGTATTAAATACATACTTAACTCCTCTGTTTTTACGATAAAAGGGATGAAATAACGTGAACTACTTTTCCGACTTATTCCAAGACTTTTTCCGGATTTTCATGCAAGCAAATAAATGCAAGGACACCTTCATAAAGAAATGCACACATCCACATACCCTCATACACTTACACGTATATATATATATATATATATATATATATATATATATATATATATATATATATATATATATATATATATATATATATAT